>NW_019244620.1:7122-28288 GCF_002742605.1 Olea europaea var. sylvestris | reverse complement strand
TTTATTTATTTAAATTGTTTTTCTATTAAAATGAATTAAGCCTTATATGTAATACAATTAGGGATCCAACTTATCTTAACATGTGCATGCATGTAAAACGATAATTAATAAGGATTAATCACATCATATATTACATTCACTATAAGTGAACATGTGTTTATATATTTTACAAAGTAATAATATATTATATTTATCCTAATCCATTCACAATTGAAAACAAATTTATCTTATGGTCTTGTTTCGGCTATTAACCTTTGGGATACACTTCAATCCCAATAGTGGTTTACATGCATTATGACTCTTCATATAATCACTGTAAATGAAGACACAAACTTCAGTGATGAATTACTTTGATTTTTCCTCACATTAGCTCATTCGTTCCTTTCACCACAAAGAAAAAAAATATTATACATACATACCCGGCATAATTTTAAAGTCAGCAACCAAGTTGAGAAAAAAATTTGAATGTACAAAGTATATTTTGTTTCAAAAATCCATTTGATCTAATGTAATATGAGATTTCAATCAGGTTCTGTCAATTATTAATGTGTTAGAACATTCATTTAATTTCTTATTGCTCTCAATAAAATGATGGTATGGAATGTCATAATTTACGTCTAAAATTTATATGTTGTTTTGGATTGCACGTTATGGATGTGGTTGAGTGGTGCGTGGGTTGCCTGTAAATATTTTCAGGAAAAAAAAATCAATACTTATCTTTGTTGAGAGATTATATATTTTCTAGATTTTTAATAAATGTTATAAGTTTAGTGATTTTAATATTTTTGGATTGATTTAATTCGGTTTATGAAATTTCGAATGAAATAGAGTTTAAAATTTTATTTTTAATTTTATCGCATTTAGTATGATCTATGAAATGATATCAGTATCACCTCAAATTTTAAGTCAATAAAATTTGGAGTGTCACAGCTTGGTATTAGAGCAAAACATCTTTCTGTTGACGAAAAATAAAAAAAAAAATTTACGTATATGTATTCATGAATAAATGTTATTTTTTTTTTTAAAAAAAAGGGAGTTTATAATAGAACACTTTTCAATGCACAAACTTTTTCTTTTGTTTCCTAATTATTGTACAATAACCATGAAGGAATGCAGAAAAAGGAATTTCATTTTTAAGTAAATTGGGTATCTTTAATATAGTAATTTCAGTTTGGGCCCCAAAAAAAAAAAAAAAAATTTATACGCATGTTTGTTTAAATTTGGATGCATGAATAAATGCTATCAAAATATGTAAAACCACGAAATTTATTTTTAGTAAACATAAATGAAGTCATATTTTGAGACAATTATAGTTTTCACTCATTGTTTGATTTTTCTTGATTTGCATATTTGTAAGATTGAAAGGTTTTGTCAAAAAACCTAAACTGTTAAGGGAGCTTGGGATTTAAGTGATCCCATGGTGACCCACCTCCTCTCTTGGAAGTCTTGTACTTGTGCATTATTCAAATCAACAAGACGAAAATCAATGAAGAAAATAAATAATAAATAAATGGGCTATTAAACTATATGATAAGATCCTACTGTAAACACTTTATTTAACAAGCAAGAATTACAACAAAGATTCTTGGCACCTAGCATCTCCAATCAACTTCCATATGATGTACCAAAGGTACTTCATGAAGTGATATTTTTTAATAATTGAGCATGAGATATAAATTCTTTATACTTAAATTCGAGAAATGTTTAAAATGAAATGAAATGCAATATTCTATTATAAATAGTAAGCACAATATTTATTTTGCTTGAGTTTGTGAAATATTTTCTGCATGCTTTTAATCAACTTAGTCATTTTTAATAAAAGTTTAATCTTTAATTTTATCCTCATAATGATTTATGAGATCATATTAGGTAATGTGTGATACTTATTGAATATCATAATTGGACTTGACTTATATGTGATAGACATGGCTAGAAATAAAAAGACCGCTAGGAAAGCAATGACTTGTAGGGCTGTTCTAAATCATAGGGCAGTAGTCATCCAAGCTTAAGAGAATTATGAGGCAAACTCCACTCACACACTTATTGAGCATGTGGAGGAAGTCTTCGCTAGGTGGGCTGCAATGCTAGATGGAAATCTTCCAGAGCACCCAAAAAGGATCGAAAACAAGCAGTACTATGAAACTTTTTTGGATAGGTGCATTACTATCCTCAAGCCGAACTCAAACCAAAAGAGGACTTTGAAGAGGCCCTAGAGGATGAGCTGAATTATGAGCCAAAGTTAGAGCTAGAGTACAAGTCGAAGTATGTACTAGGACCAGAACCATTGCCAAAGCTAGAACTAGAACTTGAATAGGAGCTAGAGCCAATGTTCAAACTAGACCCTGAGATAGAGGTCGACCAGGAACTACGACATTGACTCATGAGTAGCTACAACATGGGAATGTGGCTCATAGAATGATCCAATTTTTCTGCTTTAAGTAGCTCGGATAAAGAGTAAAAGTATAGAATGAGCAACTAAAATAGGGCTAAAGTGTTTAAAGGCATGGTTGATCCAGATGTAGCTGAATCATGGGTGATAAAAATTGAAAGAGTGTTTAATGTTATAGTTTTGTTCCAATGATAGGAAACTAGGCCTTTCTACCTTCTTTTAGAAGGAGGTACATTTGACTGGTGGAGATCAGTACAAAGTAAATATATTAATCATTTTATGATCATCTGGGGTAATTTTAAGAATGATTTCAATGAGTACTATTGGCTTTGTTCGTATAAAATGAAAGCAAAACGAGTTTTTGAGGCTAGTTATACGTCTACTATGGCTGAATATAAAAAAAGAGGTTTGTGAAATTATCAAAATATGTTGCAGCTCTTGTAGCTGATGAAATTGATAATTGCACAAGGTTTGAACAGGGTTTGATGGAAGAAATTAGACCAGTGGTGTTTGCAACATGATATCAAAATTTTTGGTAATCTTGCAGAAGCAGCAAAGTTGAGAGTGGAGAAAAGTCTTTTAGAACGACAAAGAGTTCAAGATCAAATGAGGCCTAGAGTTGGTGTTGACAATCATAAATGGGTAGGAGCCTCTATCAATGGACCACCAAGAGGGAGTGGATTAGGTGTTCTTACTTCTAGGAGCTTCAAGTCTAGACCTAGTAGAAGTCAGGGATTGAGATCTCTGGGAAAAGATTGCTATATATGCTGACCATACGTTGGAATGGTTAGTTAGTGTTTTGGTAGGGACTCCTATAGGAGATTTACTTTTACTACCAATGTGTATAAAGATTGCGTGATTAGAGTGAATGATTTGGAGTTGAAAGCTAATTTGATTCCATTCATGATTTTGATGTTATATTAGGCATGGATTTCTTAGCTATAAATCATACTTGATTGTTTTCGCAAAGAAGTGGTCATTAGAAGGTCAAGAGAGCCTGAAATTATTCTTATGTGTAGCCTTCATGTATCATATACGTACTTGATACTAGAAGATTGCTTGGAAAAGGTTATCATGTAGAATTGTCTCATGTGATTAACACCCAAATTACAAAGTTGAAAATTGAAGATAGATACTTGGTAAGAGATTTCCCAGATGCTTTTCCTGAATATATTCAAGGTTTGCTTATCTCTAGATAGGGAAATTGAGTTTACCATTAACTTGATCCTAGGAAATACTTCAATCTCACAAGCACCTTATTTTTCAGAAATAAGGATTTATTAAATTTATACTAGATCAGAAAGTTACTTAATTCATATAGAAGATTTGACACATGATTTTCAGAATAAAATGGATTTTTAAAATGAGTTCTTTTTAAAGTAAAATTCATTGTAGTTAAATAATTTAATTAGCATGTTACATTAATAATCCAAGTTTCGCAATAAATTCAATATGAAAATCAAACACGGATAATATAGCCTACCATCTTGCGCAAGGTCATCCGTCGCCTCTAAGCTCGACAATCACATTGCAAAATGCCAATGGGTGGCTCTTAGGAAGGACGGATAGAAAAGAGATAGTAAAGGCAAATACACAGAATACTAAATAACGGTAAATACAAGTAAATTAAAACTTAAAAAAACATTAACCATAAAAAAAAAATAAAAAAATACTCTTTCTTTTTGGAACTTCTACCTACGAAATGCTAATTCATGATAACAAAATGAAAACGGAAACATAAATTTAATACTTACAAGGTTCCAGCATAATAGCTAGAAATGCATAAACTTGAAAGCACTTCAGAATAAGAATAGGCTCAGCACTTCCAGAAATAGGCAAGCACTATGCGAGAACCTCTGATCTATTTTACCATGCAAAGTATCACACCATAGAAGACTTCACTTAGATAGTTTTACAGACTAAGTCAGCTGGGAAGTAAATGATACAATATAGAACTTCTAGAAACAAAAAATGCTTCCTCTCTAATACAAAAAATGTCTCCTTATATAGGAGATTCCGAACTTCAAACCTCTCCTTCTTACAAGGCTTCACATGCAATTGATTGACATAAGTAAAGAGGCCTTCACATGCAGTTCCCTTGGAACTCATCCTTTTTGTTAGCCACCTATAAAATGAGATTTAGGCTCCTATTGGACGCAATTAAAGACTTTGAATTCTCGACGATTCTTTATATAAAGACTGCTTTAAAAATTGAATACTTTAAATGCTTTGAAACTCATAAGTCCTCATGCGTTAGTCATTTTATCATTAATAACAATATCTTTCACTTTCCTATTAGAATGATTCAGTTTTCCATCTTAAGATTACAATTCAACAATTCCCAAAGCAAATCATCTTCTTCCAAAAAAATTTCTTTTCCTTTTGTAGAATTGTGACCTGTTTGGTAAAATTTAACGGAATATTTATCAAATTTTACCAATATCATTGAAATGTCATCAATGTAATTTATGAGTAAAAATTTTATTCACGATTTTTTGTAATTTGAAAGGGACATTTTTAGCCCAAAAGGCATAACATTCCACTCATATAGCCCAAAAGAAACTATAAAGGCAGTTTCATATTTATCCTTTTCATCTATAAAGGCACTCATAACATCCCACTCATATTTATCCACTCAATATTCATGATTTGCCAATATTAAGGGCTAATAATAAGTCTCTTTTGATAGGAGTAGGATACTTTAGCCATCGTAGAGCTTTGTTTAAGGGTTTATAATTAATTACCAATCTGGCAACTCTACCTCATTATTGGCATAAAAAGGCATCTTTGATAAAATAATGTATTGGCATAATTATTGGATAAAAGGCACTTCCCTTTCTTTGATTTTAGAAAACTATTAATTTTACTATTTGATAAAACTATTAATTTTAATTTCGGATTAGGGTGTACAAAAAAGTATTTCCTTTCTAATTTTTATCCTTTCGACGTGTTATATGGTGCATTTAGAGCACGGTCTTTATACTATATTCGAAAAAAATTTACCATTTTGTATTCAACGTTCATAAAAGATGTCGGGGGTTGAAGTGGGATTATGCATCTCCATTTGCTTAATTTACTCGTTTATTAATTTGATACAGCTTATATATGGCATGTTTATTACGAATTAAAATATAATTTTAATTTAAATTAAAGTCAAACAGTCAATATTAATTATATCTTTCATGGATCTTACAACTTTTCAACCACAAATTTAAAAAACTTCTACACAATTTACTAAAAAAATTAATTTTAGTCCCTACTTATTATTCATGTGCTGTTATAAACCAAATACATATTATAACATAGTTATTATATGATGTATCAAATGTATTATTAAAGTTGTATTAATTACTCTCCTTCCTACTGTTGTTGAAAGAAGAATTTTTTGTAGTAAAGTGCGAATGCGGCGAAGAAGAGAATATAATATGAACCGTTTAAGACAAAATCCACCTAATTAACTAAATATTTAGAGTACAATCATTTTTAAAATTATTTCACCTTGATATAATCTTAGGGGTGGCTAGATTTTGGACACTCACCCTAATTTGTATTTTAATTTTACTATTTGATAAAAGGCATAATAATTTATAGTTAATTTCAGAAAACTATTAATTTTACTATTTGATAAAAGGCACTTCCCTTTCTTTTTCTGCCTCATTATTGGCATAAAAGGTAGAGCAACTCCAAGGACTTGGTCTAATCAATCCTTTTTCCATGAAGGATTGAATTTCTTTTTTGCAGTATTTCCACACTTCTTTATTCATTTGGACAGGTATCTTTAGTGGGAATACTTCATCAAAATCTTTCTCATACGGTAACGAGATCACATGTCTTTTTCTTATTTGGAAGCCAATACGATGATCACTACAAACCTCTGAAATGAACCTATTTTCTAAAGCCTTTTATTTTGTTAAAAACTTCCAATCTAACAATTCTTTAATAAAATTTATTCGATTTAACTTAGATTTTTTTGTCCTTTTAGGACATTGATCTCCTTTGTTTCAAGTTTGGAGATAAATTTGAAAAGTATCTTTTTACCTTTTAAGGTAGTATACCATTGTCAGCAATTAAGATATTTTTAATTTTGTTCAAGAAGGCACTCCCCAAAATTATCTCTTTGGATTTTTGATCATAATAAGGAGGAATTTATACGTAATCCCTCATTATAAACATATGCATTAAAAAGTTTATATTTTTACTTTCATATTAACTTTGTGGGGTTAATCTTTCTCTAACACAATTTAAATCAGCATCGGTATCAATTAAAGCAGTTGATTTGATTGTGAATTACTTATTTACAAGTAGGATAATTTCTACCCACCATCACTGAATGTAGTCCATAGGAATCGCTGATAGAAAAACTTCATCTTCAGTTTTCTCTGATTCATCTGGAAGAATCATTTGGCTACTAGGTAGGTCTAGAAGTTCCAAGCTGGTGTATTCTATTATTTAGGTTTCCTAAATCCCAGATTCCATTTCTATTGTTTTTTCATGTAAAAAGTTCACTTCCTTTTTGATATCTTTAACCTCCTTATTTAACTATCCTATCATTTGTAAGCATAATGTCCAAACTTATCACACTTCCAACACTTTATTTTTGATAAGTTACGATTTTATGAAAAAAGTTTTTTTCTTTTTGGCAATTTTTTGGAGTTATAGCTTCTTGAGGAGTTGATTTTTTAGAGTTCCTGTTTTTCATTTATCATTCTCCTTTTGCTTTCTTTTTCGGAAATACTCTAGGTTTATTTACTGGAAAGGAAAACTAAAGGGAGTACTAATAAAGATTGTTTTTATCTCTAAGAGTGGTGTGCTTGGACGTCCTGGTATGGCCAAGTTTGGCTTTTGGACTTGGTGATCCCCTACTTGAGATTTGCATGACTTTACAGTAGACAAAAACTAATGTTAAAAAAGGCCTTTGGTTTGGATACTGTACATCATCTGGTTATTTACTAGAATCGCTCTTAAAAATTGAGCTTCAAGAAGAATCTAAAACCTACTTAAAGAATTTGAATTTACCTAGTGTAAAAAAATAAAGAGATCTATAATATAGGAATGTTTGACATAGATTCAAGAAAGACAATCAAGGTGGTTGAACAAACCTCCCTATTAAACAAGGGTTTGAAAACTAATAGATTATTAGATCTAGGAATCTTATATTGGAGACAAAACTATAATTTTTTACATATAGGGTTAGCACAAATGGTTCTTAAAACACTTACTAAATGCATGTTTACTTGTGGCCTTAAGAGAGTGTAAGCACTTAAAATTTAATGATAGTTTACTTGATTTAATTGAAACCAGTTTATGCGATGACCAATTCATTTCAATTGTTTTCAAGATTTCTCAGTATCTCTAACTGATCTGAGTATTTTGGACGCGTTAACCATAAATTGTAATACCCTAAACTTTACATTACACATTTGGCCAATATGATTAATGCATTTCATGCTATTTACAATGTCATTTGCTTCAATTATCCTAACTGCTGTCTCTGAAAATGGCGCATTCAAATTATTGAGGTTTTAAAGATCTTTATACGGTATTAGTATTCAACTCCATGGTCTAGGTGGAGAATCTTTTATTGAGCTATGATAGAAAATTATGTTAGTCTAGATATTGGATATTGATGTGTTAAAGGTCGTGATCTTGAAACTTTTGGAATCATCGTCAGTAAAGATTCTCGCTTTTAGATCTATTAATCAAGGTTATCCGAAACCCTAACTAAGTCTTTAACATAGTTGGGACACGAGGCATGAAGTGATGGTCAAAATACAAAACTATAAGTTCTAGGTGACGTTATGAATGTTGAGGTGAAAATTGTTGAAGTCGGTCAAAAATTGGGTTTCAATCGGTTAAGTAATCGAATGAACAGTTAAAAAATTAGCTCTATAAAATATGTTGGGATCTTAGGGCAAGTAAAATGGATAGTAAACACCTGGTTTGTACCTACAAGGATTGGTACAAAACACACACACACACACACACACACACACATATATATATATGTGTGTATATATATACACATATATATCTTATAAGCCAATATGGGTCAAAATGGTAAAAGAGAAAAGTCAAATATAACATGAAGAGGCCACCTCATGCTTAACACTTGGTAACTTGGCTGTATCCCATATTTTTTAATCCTTAAGGAAGTATACCAACCCCAAAATAATGTCAAGTAGTTTCAGAAGCTCAAGAGATTATAATACCCTCAAAGACAATGAAATTCACATACATGTTATAGAAGTATGGTACAAATTTGGGAGTCGTCGGATATAGAAGGGCATGAAAAAGGATTGAAAAAATAATTGGACGATGACAAAAATTTAAAAAAAAAAAGTCCTTTTTCAGACTTCATATAGTTCTACCTTTACATGATCATTAATTGCTTCTAAAACTTGAGAAATTGACTTGAATAAGTGTTAGGACGTTAATGATCCAATTAAGTGATGTTTATATTCATAGAACTGGAAAATGACGAGAATTATACATGTGGATACTTGTAGTGTTAATCTAGAATATGTTGGCATCTAAGCTCTTAGTGTGAAATTGTGTGTGTCCCAGTTATCGAATTAGGGATCGTGTTTAGTAATGCAGGTTGCCGTCAGACGTTAGAGGAGAAAGGCACTTGACTTACATCCTGTAGAAAGATCACACGTAAAGGCAAAAAGATAAGTAAAAATCCATTTGCAACTACGATGCAAGAACCTAGCATTTGTGGTATAGTAATGTTAGAATATTTACATTACTTTGATAAGAGGCTTATTGCACATCATTTGATGGTTAAACCATTGAGTATGCGGTTGTAAAATCCATTGATATCAATTTTCATTAAGCATGTCATTCATGAGCATTTTCATCGGCGTGCATTACTTATGATCATGGTTGAAAACTTTGCATGTGAAACATGATTTCAAATTGAGTTTTCCTTATAAATGTTTTATTGACCACTACTAGGACACTAAGGCATGTGAAGCATACTTATGTGATACCTCCTGTGTGACTGCAAAGGTAGACGGGGGATGGGCATTGGGTAATTACGGGAGGGTGGACCACTCAACTGTGCCCTTATGATATTATGATCATTGGCACTGCCGGGTGGGATACTTCTTGGGTGATCATAGACCTAGTTAGGGGATGGGCCTCTGTTGGTCATGAGAGGATGGTCCATCGTGATGTCGATTTCATATTGGCTATTTGATTATTGATATTGATATTATGCAGAGTTCTATATGGTGCATAGTTGGTGGGTCAAAGGCTCAATGAAATGAAAGATTTTAAATGAAATGATTTCGAGTTGACTTTGATTAATATTGGAATATGATGCATCTTCAGCATAATGTTTAAAATAAAATGACATGGCATCATTGTTACTCATACTCATGACATGCATGATTTTGCTTACTGAGCTATAGTTCTTGTATTGCAGATGAGCATGGGACTTCATAGGTCAAGGCTAGCTATGGAGCTCTTACGAGATTCCAAAGTTCGACGTACATGGATGTCGACTTGTAGGTTATCTTGTGGACTGCTGTCTTGGTCTTATAATCTATTGTATTTTATTTGGGAAATCCTACTACACGTACGACTTTTGAAATGGCATGGTAGATACTTTTGGAATCCCTAAAATAAATATGTTGGAATTTGATTATACAATATTTGGTCATAACATACCATGTGTGCATCATAGGCGACCAGGGGAGAATATATAGGAACCTTATCGTGAAGATGCTTAATTCATTTTATCAGAAAAAATGTGTTAAGTCAAGTCATCAATTTCATTTCCACACAGGTTATGTATGGTTATCTATATATATTTGGGTTGTGACATAAACACTGAATCTAAAGAATACGAAATGAATGCACTAGGTGAGCATGTCGCTATAATCTATAGAATTTTTTTATAAAGTCATGAACACTTTAAGCCCGAACTCTAAAGGAGTAAGTAAGAAATGCACTTGCTAAGTCTAGAATTGTCCAGCCAAGGCTATATCTTGGAGTGATATTTCTCTTCCCAAACTATGGCCATGGGAAGGGGCCACTGAACCAAGGACAATTGAAAATCAAGATGTAGAACAAATAATTTAAACTCCTAATGGAACCGTGGAAACCTACTTTGATAGAAGTGGAACAAGGGCAGATTTAAACATCTCTGAATTTACATCGGAAAGTAGGTCTAAAGCCTTGACTTAAACCCCACCCTTTATTTTTGATAAGTTACGGTTTCGTGAAAAATGTTTTTCTTATTGGAAATTTTTTTCTTGGAGTTATAGCTTCTTGAGGAGTTGATTTTTTAGAGTTCGTCTTTTTCATGTATCATTCTCCTTTTGCTTTCTTTTTTTTAGGAAATTCTCTAGGTTTATTTACTTGACAAGAAAACCAAAGGAAGTTCTAGTAAAGATTATCTCTAGGTGGTGTGCCTAGACGTCCTGGCGTGGCCAAGGTTGTCTTTTGGACTTGGTAATACCCTATTTGAGATTTGCATGATTTAAAGTAGATAGAAACAAATATTAAAGAAGTCCTTTGGTTTGGATACTACACATCATCTGGTTATTCACTAGAACTGCTCTCAAAAATTGAGCTTCAAGAAGAATCTAAAACCACTTAAAAATTGAGCTTCAAGAAGGTCTAATTCTTCTATACCTGAATTTTTACAGACTAGATGAACCGATACTGATTCTTCACCTAAATTTATTGGAGTACGAATTTCTCTACTATACCCATGGGGTATATTAGAGGAGAGGAAGCATCAATCCTCCAACCTCTTAAGAAATGAACTTCTCAACTAATACTATTCAAACTCTTAATGAGTTCAGAATTAATAATCAAGAAAAAATTCGAAGAGAATTTTTGAAAGAAAAGAATCAAGCATCTAGGGAACCATTCCTTAAAAGTCATTCTTCAAACGAAAATATAAATATTCAAGAACAAATTTATTCTTTATTAGAAAATAACTCAATTGTCATACCATTTGTACAATGGTTCAATTTAATACGACCCTTAATAGGAGCCATTGAACATATATAAGAACCTTGAGAAGGTCTTCAATCCCTAGCTAAACAATTAGACAGAATTAAAGAAAAAGAAAATGTAGATTTTCCTGTTTCACCTTGAGATTTAAAGATCGAAAAACCTATTTTAAACCCAATATAGAACATTTATAAATAAAAATGAAAAAAACCTAGAAGGTGATTTAACTGAGGCATTAAGCACTTGATCAAAGCTAGCAAGGATGGAGGGGACAAGTAATAATATCAAGAGCAAAGAAGATAAAGAAAGCCATGCAATTAATTGTCCAAGCTATGTAGGACAAGA
Source organism: Olea europaea var. sylvestris (assembly GCF_002742605.1). NCBI lineage: Eukaryota > Viridiplantae > Streptophyta > Magnoliopsida > Lamiales > Oleaceae > Olea > Olea europaea. The sequence continues at coordinate 16,584 of NW_019244620.1, read as the reverse complement.
GTTCAACTACAACAAATAAGACACAAAGTTTCAAGGTGGCGTGAAGGAAGGGCCAACCTTAGTGCAATTGATTTGAGATAAAATGGAATAAGAAGGATGTATTAAAACGTGCATAAATATTATCTTGGTTGGCGAATTTTTATGCATGACTACAATTCGAAATTGTTATTCGATTCTACACTTTTTTTTTGGATGAAATTGTCAAACGTTTTGGGAAATATTTTGTTGTTAAGGGTCCCTTTTGTGTTTTTCTATTTTAAGTTAGTTCAATTAGATTTTTTATTTTGTCATGTTTAACTAGATTTTTAGTTTAAGTCAAACTCTATTTTATCACTTTTATTTAGTTGCCTCGTTATTTAGGTTAGTTCTCCTATAAAAGGTTTTATTCATTGTACAAATAACAAGACATTGTTTTTGAGAGATTAATTATGACACGAAATTCTCACTAACAATATTGTTCTTAATTGAATTATCCAAAACTTCTAAGAGATTTCCAATCTTTGTGGTGCTCAACCATTCGAGTATTGGTTCTTGATTCAAGAAATAATTGGGTCAAATTCTGATTTTAGCTATCCTAGGGTTTGTACCAAATCTTGTGTGGATTCTAGGGTACATCCCTACAACGAGATTCACATCAGTGGGCATCAATGTGTTTTCACTCTTCTTTTGACATTTCGTTGTCTAGTCCTTTATCGAGTCTTCTTATCCTTCTTGTTTCTTGAGTTATTGTCGTTTAGAAATTTGTAAACACTAAATTCTTAATTTTAGTGAGCTTCATAGAGAACTTGACAAAGAAAGCATAGATAGGATAAAAGGTTAGAATGACATGTTTTTGTTGCATAAAAAAATCCACTAAGGAGTGGTCAACACCAAAAAGCATAATTGAGATGAAAATTCAAAGATCGAATCCTTTCGAAGAGGGAATGAATGATGAGAATTATGAAGGACAAACTAGCAAGGATCCTTTACATACAAGTGGACAAATAATAATGTAAACAGCAATGAAGATCAAAGAAGTCATGCAATGAATTATCCAAGCTACACAAGACGAGAGTTCAAGTGCGACAAATAATACACAAAGATTTAAGATGGGCCTGAAGGAAAAGCCAACCATAGAATTGATTTAAGCTATAGCGTAATAAGAAAGGTGTACAAAATGTAAAAAACTTTTAGCTCGGTCGTTGAATTTTCATTTGAGAGAGCCCTTCGAAAGCTCTTCTCGATTCTACCCATTTTTATTAGATGACGTTGGCAAACTTTCCTGAAAAGTTTCATTGTTTAGTGTTCCCTTTTTGCGTTTTCCTATTTTGAGTAATTTTAAGGGTATTTTTGTTATTTTTACAGTATTTTATCAAATTTATCTAGTTGTTTTACAAGTTAATTAGATTTGTTATTTTATCATATTTCTCTAGTTTTTTAGTTTATGTCAAACTCTATTTTATCATGTTTTATCTAGTTGTCTTAAAAGTTATTTAGGTTAGTTTGAGTCCACCTATATATAAGGCTTTATTTATTTTCCAAAGAACAAGATATTTTTGTGGAGAGTAATTTTAAAGTGAAATTTCGCCTACAATCTTGTTCTTAATTGAATTATCAGAAACTTATCAAAGATTTCCAATATTTGTAGCGTTCAACCCTTCAAGGTTTTTGATTTATGAAACCATTGGGTCGGGTTCTGATTTTAGCTATTTGGGTTCGTATCAAATTTTGTGTGGGTTCCAAGATCTATCCTACGACGAGGTTCACATCAGTTCACATCAAGGTGTTTGTAGTTCTTTCTCTATTCCTTTATTGAGTCATTGTACATCCTTCTTGATTCTTGAGTTATTGATGGTTTGAATATTGCAAAGATTGATTCTTAATTGACTTTAGTTAGTTCGTTAGAAAATTTGACAAAGATAGCATAAAGAGGAAAAAGATTAGAGTGGTGAGTTTATAATTAGGAAAAATCTATCAACGAATGGTCAACACCAAAAACCACAACTAAGGTAAAGATTTGAGGTCGAATTCTTTCGAAAAGGAATAAATAATGAGAATGATGGAGGGCAAACTATCAAGGATCCTTTACATGTACTAGATGGACACAATATGAAGAGTGAAAGAAGATTAAGAAAGCCATTCAATGAATTTTCCGATCTTTGAACTGCAACATATGAGAGATGAATTTTCTGGACGGGCTTGAAGGAAGAGCCAACTTTTGTGCAATTGACTTGAGGTAAAGTGGAATAAGAAGGACGTACCAAAACATGCATAACATTTAGCTTAATTGTCAAATTTTTGTTTGTGAGTACAATTCGAACTGTTTTTTATTTCTACATATTTTTGTTGGATTATGTTGTTTGTATTTTTCCAATTTGAGTTAGTTTAAGGGTATTTTTATTATTTTCGCAGTATTTTATCATATTTATCAAGTTGTTTTACAAGTTATTTATATTTTTCATTTTATCATGTTTTATCAAGTTATTTAGTTTAAGTCAAACTCTATTCCTTCGAAGAGGGAAGGAATAATAAGTATAATGTCCCAAATTTTATTGACATAAAATCTGGGGTCTTACCAAGGTAATCATTATCATTTCAAATTATACTCGATGTAGAAAATATTAAATGGAAACTTTTAAACGCTTAATTGATTTGAAAATTCATAAATTGAATTAAATCAAACAAAGATTCATGAAACTAAGAGCATTTAATAGCATAGAAAAATTACTAAAATCCAAAAAAAAAAATAAATTATTTTTCAATGTTCTCTTGAAACTTTTACTTGGGACCCCACGAACCGCTCAACCACCATCCACATTGACCGATCTAACTTGAAATATTAAAATTTGTAGGAATTAGTAATATAAAACTCAATAAAGGACGTGCCTTTGAAACAAAATATAAATTTTGAGCATAAATTATGACATTCCATATCACCATTTCATCGAGAGCAATCGGATATCAATCAAGTGTTCTAACACATTTCTATGCAAACAATTGAGAAAACCCGAAAGAATCTAAAATTTCATTTCATTAAGGTCTGTAGATCAATTATCATTTCACTCAATAAGTTACATAAAAAAATTATAATATTGTAATGACATATCAACTTGTACATAGTATCCTACTTTGTTAAATCGAATGGATTTGTGAAACAATGCTTTGCATGTACCCAAAAGTTTTCTCAACTTGGCTGATAAATTTAAAATGCTTTCTGCAGTGTATTAATTATTTATTTTTCTTTTCGTTGAAAGGGACGAGTGATCTAATGTGAGGAAAAATCAAAGTATTTCATCACCGAAGTTTGTGCCTCTGTTTATAGTAATTAAAAAGTCCTAATGCATGAAATCCACTATTGGGATTGAAGTGTATCCCCAAAAGTTAATGACCAAAATAATATCTAACCATAAGATAAATCTTTTTTCAATTGCTATATAAATAGGATAAATATAATATATTATTACTTTTCAAAATATATAAACACGTGCACATATATTGAATGGAATATATGATCTGATTAATCCCTACTAAATTATCATTATATAGGCATGCACACATTAAGATAAGTTGGATTGCTCTTTGCATTATATAGGGCTTAATTTATTTTAATATAATCAAACAATTTAATTAAATAAATAATCAAACTCCTTTTTTATATTTCTACAAAGTAGTTTTTTTTTTCTATTTGTAAAAGTTAATCCTACTTTAAAACAAACGATGAATCTGGGAAGGAATTCAATTGTATAAATATATGGTGATAAGCCTAAGTAGTTTAAGATAAACATAATATAAATCAACTTTCAAAATATCATAGTCGAATTGAATAACTAGGTAAACTTAATTGGATTTGGATAATTATAATCAATATCATTAACCATGTTTATAACTATTTACTTTTCCCAAAAACTATAAAAAAAAAATATATAAATACAATACATAGGTACCGGATAAAACAAAATTTAATGCTAGTAAATCTTAATTTAATAATGATATGGTTAATCCCTTTTTTAAACTAAAGATAAATGGTAATATGATTCACGCATTTCATGCTAATTACAATGTTATTTGCATCAATGTTTCTAATTGCTTTCTCTTAAAACAGTGCATTCGATAATTGAGGTTTTAAGATCTTTATATGGAATAAGTCTTCGACTCCTCAACCTAGGTGAAGAATTTTACATTGAGCTATGATAAAAAATCAGGGTAATCTAGACTTAGGAGATTGATTTGGTAAGCAATGGGAATATTGGAAAGGTTGGAATAAGTATCGACAAAGTTTCAAATTTTTCATTCGGTTGATCAAGGTAACCTTAAACCCTAGATAGGTGATTGATAAATCATAAGACATAAAGTGACATGATCAAAATATAATAAGATAAGGTTTATATTATGTTATAAATATTGATGTGCAAATCTTTGAAATGGTCAAGAATAATTAAATGAACGGTTAAGGTATTAGCACTATAAAATACTTTGGGATCTTAGGGCAAGTAAAGTGGACTATAACACATTTAAATAAACCAAGGATATTTCATTTGTAGATAAGGATAGCTACAAAATCATATTTTAACCACAAGAGTGGTGGGAGGGTTGTTGACAATTTTATGATTAGAAAAATGTGGGGAATCGATTACAAGAACTTGAGAGAAAACAACCTGGAATGATACTTAGAATATAACTTATATCTATCAATATGAATGTTTTTATATGTGAGCAAGAAATATAGAAATGACTTTTAATTGTCTAGATTCTAATTGGTCGCATACTAATAAAATGGAAACTGAAAACCATCTTAAGGAAATTGCTTAACTTGGTGTTTTGAAAAATGGACTGTTTTTAAGCTGCAAACCCTTCACTTGTCACAACTTTCTTACATTATTACCGTCAAATACATGTTATAGAAGTGTGGTGAAAATTTAAGAGTCATTGGATATGGATAAGTGGGTGAAAAAAGGATTGTAAAATAATCGAACGATGATGGAAACCTAAAAATAGATTTCGTCCATTTTGGCAGTTTAACTTGTATATGTGCACTAATCATCTCTTAGACCTAGAAAACAGATTTTTAGGAGTGCAAGGTTGTGGACAACAATTGGATGACGTTGACATCATAATTGGACTCGATAGCCTTCACTTGTCACAACTTTCTTACATTATTACCGTCAAATACATGTTATAGAAGTGTGGTGAAAATTTAAGAGTCATTGGATATGGATAAGTGGGTGAAAAAAGGATTGTAAAATAATCGAACGATGATGCAAACCTAAAAATAGATTTCGTCCATTTTGGCAGTTTAACTTGTATATGTGCACTAATCATCTCTTAGACCTAGAAAACAGATTTTTAGGAGTGCAAGGTTGTGGACAACAATTGGATGACGTTGACATCATAATTGGACTCGATAAATAGTAAGTTTGATGGGACTAGTTTGTAATGCCATCGGTAAGTTAAAATGATGATTTCATCTAAATTATTTTGGCATGAATGGATGTATTTTGGGATTGTGTCTATTAAGATTATTAAATTGAGAATTTTGTTTAATATTAAATGGTAATACAGGTGATTTTTCGACTTTAGGTGAAAAAAGGAAATTGGTCTACACTCTATAGAAAGATCACATACAAAGGCACGAAGGTAAGTAAAAATTCATTCGCAACTACAATGGAAGAACATAGTATTTGTAAGATAATAATTATGGGACATTTATGTAGCTTCAATAACAAGCTTATTGTACAACATATGATGTTTATAATTATTGAGTCTATGATTTCGGAACATATTAACATCGGTGTTGATTAAGCATGTCATTCACAAGCATTTCATGAGCATGCACAACATATGTCCATGATTGAAAATCTAGCATGCACAACATAATTTTAAAATTGAATTTTACCTCATAAATATTTCGTTGACCACTACTAGGGCAATGAGACATGTGAAACATGCTTGTGTAATATATTTTGGCATCGCCGGTGATACTTCCTTGGTGATTGCGAAGGTAGATAGGGGATGGGCCTTTGATGATCATGGGAGGGTGGACTCGACTATGCCGTTGTGATGTTATGATTATTGGCACTGCTGGGTGGGATACTTCTGGGGTGATCATAGGGGCAATTAGGGGATGGGCCTTCAGTGATCACAAGAGGATGGTCCACTCATCGGTGTCGATTTCATATTGGCCATTTGATCATTGATTATTCATATTGATATTGACATTGATATTGTACAGAGATCCGATGCATAGTAGGGGAGTCCAGGGTCTAATGAAAGATTTTAAATGAAGTTATTTCGAGTTGACTTTGACTAATACTTGAATATGATGCAACTTTAGCATAATGTTTAAAGTAAATGGCATGGTATCATATATTATTGTTACTCATACTTATGACATGCATGATTTTTGCTTATTGAGCATTAGCTTATGTAGTTCTTGCATTATAAGTGAACGTGGGACTCCATAGAGGTCAAGGCTAGTTGTGGACTCTTACGGGAATCTAAAGTTCGATATACATGGATCGTCCCTGTAGGGTTATGTTGTGGGCTGTTCTTGTGGTCTTATAATTTGTTATTTATACTATTGGGAATTTTGTATGGTATATGAATGACTTTTGTAATGGTATAGTAGATATTTCTATAATCTCAAAGTAAATTTGTTGAAATTTGGATACATATTTTTGTCGTAGTATGTTGTATGAACATCACAGGAGATAAGGGAGGATATACGGGGACCTTATTATGAAGATACATTTTCATTTTATCTTTGAAGGAAAAAAAATGTGCAATCGTTTTTATGTCTATACAAGTAAATGTATATGGCGTGTGACAGAGAGTGATATCAAAGCAAGGTTATTAATAGACTTACGGAACTAATTTAACGCCAATCTCAACAAATTCAGCAGTTAATACAACGAAGAGAGAAGGGTTCAACAACAAAGGACTGAAAATATTGAGATGGTTAGAGAAAGATTTAGAAAATTAAACCCTCCAATATTTGAGGATGCATCAGATCCAACGATAGCAAAGGATTGGTTGAGAACATTAGAAAATATGTTCAAGTACACAAGAGTTACAGAGGTAGAAAAAGTGGTTTGTTCATCCTTTATGCAGCGAGGTAGTGCTGGACATTGGTGGGGCACGATGAGCAGCATAGAAGCTATCAATGCTATGACTTGGGATAAATTTAAGGAGCTATTTCGTAATAAATATTTTACAGCCCCAGTTCGAGCCATGGAGATGAATGAATTTATACAGTAGAGGTAAGTAGGAATGACAGTAGGAGAGTATATTCGTAAATTTGAACAACTATCTAGATTTGCAACACATATGGTTAATACTGAGGCAATAAAAGTAGAAAGATTTCTTGATGGACTAAGACTAGAATTATATAGAGATGTAAGCATGGCAAGAATTCAAGGTACTTCATATTCTCGGGTAGAACAGGATGAAAAAAGAACTAGTCGTGCTCAAGAGGCTCGACGATAGTTTAGACAGGGTCAGGGACAACATTGGCCTAGAAATGAAAAGAAAAGAGTAGTCCAAGGTGAGAGTCAGAAATCTAAGTTTCAATCAAAGCAAGGACAATAGCAATGAGATTATGGTAAAGCCAACATGATTTTAAGAACATGTACTATTCGTATAAAAAATTGAGAATCTACGCCGATTAATTGTGTTGGATACGAGAGATTATGATATAATTTGTGTATAGATTGGTTGTCAAAATATCAAGCTACTAGATTGTAAGAGGAAATTAGTAACCTTTCAACATTTGGGAAATGAGCCATTCACATTCAGTGGGATTGGAAGAGGTTTCATATTTCCAATTATATTAGTATGGAAAGCACAAAGATTACTAGATAGTGGGTGCATAGGGTATTTGGTTAGTGTTATGGCTATTGAAGGACAATGCAATCTAAATCTTAGTGATTTACCCCTGACACAAGAATTTCCAGAGTATTTCCTGATGATCTACCTCAAGTACCAATCGTGTTTGTGATTGATTTAATTCTAGGAATGCCTCCAATTTCCAAAGCTCTATATAGAATGGCCCCAACTAAATTGAAAGAGTTAAAGTTACAATTACAGTAATTGTTGGATAAAAGTTGTATTTCACCTAGATTTTCACCATGGGGTGCACCAGTATTATTTGTTCTGAAGAAGGATGGTAAAATGAGATTGTGTATAGATTATTGAGAATTGAATAAGGTAACAATTAAATATAAAAATATTGAGGATTGATGACTTGTTTGATCAACTTCAAAGTTCAACTATATTCTAGAAGACTGATTCGAGATCTGGATACCATCAACTAAAGATAAAGAAAGATGACATTCCTAAGACAACATTTAGTACAAGATATGATCATTATGAGTTTTTAGTGATGCCATTTGGGTTGACAAATGCCCCAGTAACTTTTATGGATTTGATGAATAGGGTATATAAGGATTTTCTCGATAAGTTTGTCATTGTATTATTGATGATATCCTTATTTAGTCTCACACTAGAGAAGAACATACTGAACATTTGAGGATAGTACTGGGGTCTTAAAGGACAAGCAACTATATGCCAAGTTTAAGAAATGTGAATTTTGGTTAGATAGAGTCGTATTTTTGGGACATGTGATATTAGGTAAGGGCACATTAGTGGATCCAAGTAAAGTAGAGGCAATATAATTGGCCACGACCCAAAAACCCTTCAGAAGTTCTAAGTTTGAACTATCCAGCTCTTTTCAGTGATTTCCAATATTTGTGGCGGGCCCTATGAGCCTTGGTTTTTGATCCAAGAAACCATTGAGTCAAGTTCTGATTTTAGCTATCTTAGGGTTTGTAACAAATCTTATGTTGGTTTTCACTATATATCCTAGAATGAGGCTCACATCAGTTGTAATCTGGGTGTTTCCACTCTTTGTTTGATATTTCTCTCTAGTCCTTTATTGAGTTTTCTTATCCACCTTGTTTCCTGAGTTATTGTTGGTTTGGAGATTGGAAAGATTAAATTCTTGATTAATTTTAGTTAGTTCCTTAGAGAACTTAACAAAGAAAGCATAGAGACGAAAAACGTTAAAGTGACAAGTTTATTACCTGGGAAAAGCCATTAAATCATGGTCAACGACTAAAAGGTGATGATTTGAAGTCAAATTATTTAGAAGAGGGAAGGAATGATAAGAATTATGGAGAAAAATTAGAAATGATCTTTTACAAGCTCCAAAATCCAAATAGATAAATAATTATATCAAAAGCAAAGAAGATCGCGAAAACCATGCAATGAATTGTCTAAGCTATGTGGGAAGAGAGTTCAACAACAACAAAATAAGAGATAAAGTTTCAAGACAAGCGTGAAGGAAGAGCCAACCTCAGTGCTATTGATGAGCTAAAGTGTAATAAGGATGGATAAGACCTTGCATAACTAAAGACTCGACGACAATTTTCGTGCGTCGGTACGATTCAGAAACGTTGTTCAATTCTATACATTTTTGTCGGATGGCGT
>NW_019244620.1:3457-5418 GCF_002742605.1 Olea europaea var. sylvestris | reverse complement strand
TTCTTGAGTTATTGTTGAGAACATTGCAAAAATTGAATTCTTGATTGAGTTTAGTTAGTTCCTTAGAGAACTTGACAAAGAAAGCATAGAGAAGAAAAAGGATAGAGTGGCCAGTTTATTACTAGGAAACGTTATTAACGAATGGTCAATGCCAAAAGGCTTACTAAGGTGAAGATTTGAGGTCAAATCTTTTCGAAGTGGGAAGGAATGACTATCGAGCACATACTAGCAAGTATCCTACATGTTCCAAATAGACAAATAACAATATCTAGAGCAAAGATGATCAAGGAAGCCTTGCAATGAATTGCTCAATCTGTGTGGGTTTATTACTAGGAAAATTCATCAAGGAGTTGTAAACGCAAAATGCATTATTGAGGTGAAGATTTGAGGTCGAACTATTTCGAAGAGGGAAGGAATGATGAGAAATATAAACGACCATTTACTTGTTCCAGTTGGACAATAAAAATATAAAAAGCAAAGAAGATCAAGGAACCCATGCAATGAATTGTCCAAGCTCCATGGGACAAGATTTCTAGTGCAACATATAAGAGACAAAGTTTCAAGATTGGCCTAAAGGAAGAGCCAACCTTAGTGCAATTGAATTGATCGTGCAAAACTTTTAGCTCGGTTGTCAAATTTTCACACTTGAGTACAATTTGGAAGTATTTTTCAGTTCTACACATTTTTGTTGGAAGACATTGTCAAATTTTCTGGTAAAAATTTCGTTTTTGGGGGGGTCCCTTCTTGCATTTTTCTATTTTGAGTTAGTTTATGAGTATTTTCGTTATTTTAGCAGCATTTTATCATATTTATCCAAACTCGATGTTAGTGCACATATAATATCAAGTTAATTAGATTTGTTAAATTTATCATGTTTATCAAGTTTGTTAGTTTAAGTCAAACTCTGCTTTGTCAAATTTATCTAGCTGCATTACAAGTTATTTAGTTTAGGTTGAGTCCACCTATATATAAGGCTTTACTCATTGTACAAAGAACAGGACATTGTTTTTGAGAGATTAAGCGAAATTTTCACTTACAATATTGTTCTTAATTGAGTTGTCCATAACTTATCAGAGATTTCCAATCTTTGTGGAGTTCAGCCCTTCGAGCCATGTTTCATTCACCAAATGATTGGGTCAAGTTCTGACTTTAGCTATCTTAGAATTGGTATGAAATCTTGTGCCTTCTAGGGTACATCCTGCAACGAGTTCACATCAATTCGGATCAAGGTGTTTCCATTCTTCTTTTGACATTTCTTTCTCTAGTTCCTTATTGAGTCTTCTTATCTTTCCTATCTCTTGAATTTTCCTTAGTTTGAGTGTTGCAAAGACTGAATTCTTGAGCAAGCTTGTTAGTTCCTTAGAGAATTTGGGGAAAAAGGCTTAAAGTGGAAAAAGGTTAGAGTGGTGTGTTTATTACCAACAAAATTCATCGAGTGATAAACTCCAAAAAGCGAAGATTTGAGGTCGAATCATTTTGAAGAGGGAAGGAATGATGAGAATTATCGAGGGCAAACTATCAAGATCCGTTACATGTTATAGATGAACAAATAACAATATAAAGAGGAGAGAAGATCAAGAAAGCCATGCAATTAATTGTCCAAGCTATGTGGATGAGAGTTTTAATGATTGGCGTGTATGAAGAGCAAACCTCAGTGCTATTGATTTGATTTGAAATGGAATAAGAAGGACGTATCAAAATGCACAACTTTTAGCTCAATTGTCGAATTTTCATTCGTAGTTCAATTTAGAAGCATTTTTCAATTCTACATATTTTTATTTGATGACGTTGTCAAACTTTCTGGGAAATAATTCATTTTTTCTGGGTTCTTTTTTTCCCTTTTTCCATTTTTATTTGAAGAGTATTATTGTAAGTTTTTACAGTATTTTATCATATTGTCTAGTTGTTTTACAAGTTAATTATATTTGTTAGTTATCATATTCATCTAGTTTTTTAGTTTA
>NW_019244620.1:0-2100 GCF_002742605.1 Olea europaea var. sylvestris | reverse complement strand
TACAGTATTTTATCATATTGTCTAGTTGTTTTACAAGTTAATTATATTTGTTAGTTATCATATTCATCTAGTTTTTTAGTTTATGTCAAGATCTAATTTTATCGTGTTTATCTAAAGATCTGTTTTATTCTAAAATCTTGTGAGGGTTTAGTGCATCGTATTATGAGGTTCAAATTAGTTGCATCAGGGTGTTTCCATTCCTCGTTTGATTCTTCTTTCTCTACTTTATCATGTCTTTTGGTCCCTCTTGTTTCTTTACAAAGAAAGCATAGAAAGGAAAGAGGTTAGATTGGCGAGACTATTACTGGGAAAAAGCCATTAAGGAGTGTCAATGCCAAAAAGCTTACTAAGATAAAGATTTGAGGTCGAATTCAATTCATTGGCGAGATTCTTACTGGGAAAAAGCCATTAAGGAGTGTCAATGCCAAAAAGCATAACTAAAATCATGGGAATTATGGAGGACGGACTAGCAAGGATCATTTACATGTTCCAGATGCACAAATAACAATATTAAGAGGAAAGAAGATCGAGGAAGCCATGCAATGAATTGTCCAAGCCACACGGGATGAGAATTCAAGTCAAAATACAAAGTTTCAAGATGGCCAACCTTAGTGCATTTGATTTAAGCTAAATTTGAATAAGGATGTAAAAAAATGTGCATAACTACTGGCTCGATTGTCATATTTTTATCTGTGACTATAATTCAGAAGCGTTTTTCGATTCTATACATTTTCGTCATGTGAAGATGTCAAACATTCTGGGAAATATTTTGTTGTTAAGGGGTACGTTTTGCATTTTTCAATTTTACTTAGTCTAATTAATCTTGTTATTTTATCATGTTTATCAAGTCATTTATTGATTCTTCTAATCCTTTTTTTGTTCTTGAGTTCTTGTTGGTTAAACACTGCAAGGATTGAACTCTTGATTGAGTTTAGTTAGGTCATCAGAGAACTTGACAATGAAAGTATAGAGAGTAAAAAGTTAGAGTGGTGAATTTTTTACCCAAAAATACATCGAGTAGTAAACGCCCAAAAGCATAACTTATATTGCTTTAGTATGCTTGAGAAAATTATCAAAAAAATAAAAACTGAAAAATTTAAAGAACTTCAAAAATTGCATCCTAGATTGACTGATGCTTAATCTTGCAAAACTTGATATTATATGTGCACTAAAATTGAGTTTGATATTTTCATGAAATGAGTTAATTCATATGCCTAATATGTTGATTTAGTCGAACATAGATGCTATTCCAAAGTCATACTAAATTCTTTATCCTTAAGACCAAATTTAGCATGATTTATGGGTGATTTTACTCTTGTAGAAATACGAACTTAAAAATGAAGATTCCTTATGTAAAAAAAATTATGTGGATTGTCTTAGATTAATGGGATAAGCAAAAGTTTGAAGTTGGATGTTGGAATGCTTGAATAGAAACGATAAGGGATAAGAGATATTGCGCTAATCAAGGCATAATTTTTTTGAAATTTGAAATGTCTGATTGAAGCCTTTATGACTCCAGTAATTAAGCCTACAGGGGTATTTAAAAGTATAGAGTCCTAAAGTAATCTGACTTGAAATCACTGGCCTAAAGCTTGAAACAATGGTCGTTTAGAAAGCAACTAACGAAGAATTGCACTTGAAATAAAAAAATAGTTCTCTTTGAAACTTTTTTGACCTGGGTTATTAAGCCTACAAGTGTCTTTGAATCCTGGCACTCTACAATTATATGATTGGAAGTCATCAGCCTAAAGCCTACTACATGGGTCATCTAAAACGCAAAAATGAGAGAATGCAAAAAAGAAAGGAAATACTTTCGAAAATCAGAAAAAGCAAGTGCATGGAAAAAAAAAAGGTACTAAATGCATTGGTTAAATCCCAAACATTTGTTTGAGGGAATTTAACTTTTGATGAAGGATAATTAGTTTAGTTGAGTTTTGTAGATCTAGCAATCAAATAAATGGAGAATCCAAGTTTACTGATGTGTTGACTTGCAATTAAATTAGTAGAGTTCACCTGAACTAGAGAAGATGAAGATAATAATGAAAAATTCAACATTAGATTGCACACTGAAAACGAATAAAAAGAATAAGTTGGTGGTGA
>NW_019244619.1:0-1541 GCF_002742605.1 Olea europaea var. sylvestris | reverse complement strand
CGATAAAATTTCTATAAATAAATGTTTGATTAATTATTTATTTTATATAAATAATAAAAAAATTCGATCACAACTTGAATTGGCGTAATAAATTGATATCCTAGCTAATTGACAAGATAATAATTTTATTCAGAACTCTTTAAGCCCAACGAAAATATAGAATAATAATAATTATTTAAATACGTAAAATTTATAACGTATATAGATGAAATTTTTACTTGACCACTTCTAATTTCTCAATTCATTTTTTCCCCAAAATATGCATAAGTTGCTTACTTTTTCTTCGTACTCGAAATGAACTCAATTTTATCCTTAACTATCGGTGCATATTTTTCTTCATGTTATAGAAAGTATTCACTTAAGATTAATGCTCGAACGATGTCTTTTGAAGAAACTGTCAGTAAAACGTATCTATCACTTAAATCATGATCATTCTCAATAGGCATATTGAGTATACTATATACATCTTAAAATTCTCTTCGTCAATAGGCCATTCAATTATCATATCGTTCACACTAATAATTAAAGAGGTATTCGACATTCATCATATTTTTGTAACGTTAACTAGAATTGACTTCATGTAATCTATCAATTTATCAATAAACTCTTTAAAGCGATTTTTTTTTCCTAAAATTATTACACCATATTATTTCATATAGATTTTACTGAAAAACATAAATGCTATAAATAACTTTTTTATTAAAAAAAGTATTTCTAAATATTATATAATAATGATTATCATGTTTGCTTTGATTTAGGAAATTAGTGTTTTAGTCAAATTTGGCCTGCTTTTTGTCAATTAATGTTTGACTAGCTAAAGCCTCTAAATGAGGTTACACCATTTAATTTTGTCTAAACTTGTCATTATTGCATTTTTTTTCAAACATTAGACGTGTGACTATTTTCCCTTTCTAGAAAAGTTAGGCTGACAAAATCTCACACATTATGTTACAATATAAAAAAAAAATGTCAATTCTATTAGTGGTCCATCATTCCGTGTGACACGTTGTGATCGTGTTGAACACTTGAAATAGGGTATTTTGTACATAACAATTAAATTTTAGTATCCATAAATTAAATATTAGTTTCTTTTCATAATTTAGTTTTGTTATATTTATCGTTTTGAATATTTCCTTTTTTAATAGGTTTTATTCGACTTGTTGTCACATCTACCAAAAGTTGTATAAAATCAAAATAATGTTTGACCGCCTACAAGCCTACCTACAAGTGTGGTTGGGCCATTTTACTTGCTTAAACTTCTCATTAATGCATCATTTTCGTAGATTATATTTGGCATGTGACTATTTCCTCTTTCAAAGAGAGCCACAAAAAATCTTTGAACTTATTTAGGTCTTCGTAGCATTGTAGAATAGTTGAAATGTCGACTTTGTTTGTAGCGTGTCGACAATATGTGAGGTTCGTCCAATTTGATTGAAAATCAGTACAAAATCCAATCCGATTATATGTAAAAAAAAAAAAAAAAAAAATATTTAGATTTGTTAAAAGAATTTCAGATCGACTTGTTCAACCCTAAAGAATTG
>NW_019244618.1:0-1541 GCF_002742605.1 Olea europaea var. sylvestris | reverse complement strand
TACGTCTCTGTCTTTCTAGATCTCTCTTTATCTAAATATTTTCTTTTAATCCCATTTAAAGAAGAGAGGCAAATTAAACTCACCTTTTCAACTGGTTGAACACCCATTTCTGATATATTCTGAATGTATTAAGCTATAGGCTCAGTAACCTGTAGAAACTTCTTCCAAGGAGAAAAGGAAACTAGGAAATAAATGTTGAGATATTTACACAACAGAATAGTGTAAACCGAAAGGACAACATGTATCTTGATTATAAATTATAATTTTGTGCTCCTTGAAAATTTGTGTTTCTTTTTTTCGATTGCTGTTCATCATTTTTGTGCTTTATTTGTCATCAGATATTCTCAAGGTATATTGAATGTTAAACCAACTTATTCGTAAATTATTGTGTTTGATTATCCATTTCTTAAATTTGTTGGTTTTGAGTACAACTGAAAGCAAGTACTTTCATCTTGTATTCTTTATATTATTTAATGATTGGTATATGCAATAGCTGCTTCATATAATTAATATTTGACCTATAGCAGGTTGAAGAATATAGCCTTAAAACTCAGTTGATGCAGTTGGGACAAGCTTGAGCAGTGGTGAACCACCAAATTAACGAGTCTTTGAATACGTGACACTAACAAAGGGTTTTGCATCATCAGCAAGGAAGATTTGGCTACGTGACACTAACCAAGGGTTTTGCATCATCAACAAGGAAGATTTGTCGGCCAATCTTTTAATTGTAAGTGACTACCTTATTTTTCCTTTTTGCATGTAAATCTCGTGTATCATCACTGGAAAAATGTAAAGAGCACAAATATATTGAAGTTCCAGATACTGGAAAAATATATTCCACGTGGTGAATATTAGTGTTATACATATATACAAAGCTGTAAAAGTAGAGTTTTATCTTCGTAATGAAATCAATTAAAATTAAGATGAATTATATTATATCACCCTTCTCCGACCCCCTACCTCCACCCTAGAAATCGAAGAAATTATTGAAGCACGCAAAGATATGATTGAAGATGTCAATTCCTGCTGGACGAGAGACATTACATCTATGATTTAATAGGTAAAGAGGTGTTTAAATCTTGAAGAAGATATTGAGCATCCAATGACATCAATATTTAGTAGATTTAATTGCTTACCAGGAGGTTGAGAGGGGTACTCAAAGTACTATTGAGTATGCAGAGAATTGGCCCAATCGGCACTTGAGTAGGCTAAGTCGATTAATCAGGCTCTTGGAGAGACGACAACCTTGTTTTGCATACTGTGTACTAAAAGAAAAAGAAGTTAAACTTGATTATTAGCATCATTATAAATTGTATTATATGTAAGGGAAATGCTATTTGTACACTATGAGGTGTACACAATGCATTACACCCCTCTCACATGGAAAGGGGCCACGAATATTTTATTGTGTGTGGACCCCACCTCCATGTGAGGGGGGGGGGGGGTAATGAATGGTGCACACAGCATTTTCCTATATGTAATTTGTAATGAATTCATGATACACATTCTATATAAATTCAAGAGTTTGATCTTTGATATAT
>NW_019244617.1:0-1542 GCF_002742605.1 Olea europaea var. sylvestris | reverse complement strand
ACATTTCCAAAAAGTTCTTATGGGCCCAAAGCAGACACCGTGTGCAAAAGTTAGGCTCAATTCTTCGTCCGCTGACTCTCCGAATGTTCTAAATATACAAGTGCTATTTCTTTCAAAGAATGGCCAAAATCCCTCTTACGTCACGACGAACTGGTGAGTTCAATCTAAAACGGTCGCTACATTTCCAAAAAGTACTTATGGGCCCAAAACGGACACCGTGTGTAGAAGTTACGCTCAAAATTCTTCGTACGCCGACAATCCAAGCGTTCCAAATATGCAAGTGCTCATTCTTTCCAAAAATGGCCGAAATCCCTCCTACATCACGACGAAGTGGTGAGTTCAATCTAAAACGGTCGCTACATTTCCAAAAAGTTCTTATGGGCCCAAAATAGACACTGTCTACAAAAGTTACTCTGAATTCTTCGTACGCCGACAATCCAAGCGTTCCAAATATGAAAGCGCTCAATCTTTCGAAAAATGGCCGAAAATCCTCGTACGTAACGACGAAGTGGTGAGTGCAATGCAAAACGGTCGCTACATTTCCAAAAGTTCTTATGGGCCCAAAGCGAACACCGTGTGCTAAAGTTTAGCTCAATTCTTCGTACGCCGATAATTCAAGTGTTCCAAATATGCAAAGTGCTCATTCTTTCGAAAAATGGTCGAAATCCCTCATACGTCCCGACGAAGTGGTGAGTTCAATCCAAAACGTTCGCTACATTTCCAAAAGTTCTTATGGGCCCAAAGCGGACACCGTGTGCAAAAGTTAAGCTCGATTCTTCGTACGACGACAACCCAAGTGTCCCAAATATGCAAGTGCTCATTCTTTCGAAAAATGGCCGAAATCTCTCATACGTTACGAAGAAGTGGTGAGCTCAATCAAAAACGGTCGCTACTTTTCCAAAATGTTCTTATGGGCCAAAAGTCGAAGAAAGGCGGAAATCCCTCTTACGTCACGACAAAATGGTGAGCTCAATTCAAAACGGTCGCTACATTTCAAAAAAGTTCTTATGGGCCCAGAGCGGACAACGTGTGCAAAAGTTATGCACAATTCTTTGTCCACCGACTCTCCAAGCGTTCCAACTATACAAGCGCTCATTCTTTCGAAGAATGGCCAAAATCCCTCGTACGTCACGATGAAGTGGTGAGCTCAATCCAAAATGATCGCTACATTTCCAAAAAGTTTTTGTGGGCCCAAAATGGACACTGTGTGCAAAAGTTACGCTCAATTCTTCGTACGCCAACAATCTAAGCATTCCAAATATGCAAGTGCTCATTCTTTCGAAAAATGGCCAAAATCCCTCCTACGTCACGACGAAGTGGTGAGTTCAATCCAAAACGGTCGCTACATTTCCAAAAAGTACATATGGGCCCAAAACGGACACAGTGTACAAAAGTTACGCTCAATTCTTCGTATGCCGACAATCCAAGCGTTCCAAATATGCAAGCTCTCAATCTTTCAAAAAATGGCCGAAAACCCTCGTACGTCACGAAGAAGTGGTGAGTGCAATCCAAAACGGTCGCTACATTTCCAAAAAGTACTTA
>NW_019244616.1:0-1542 GCF_002742605.1 Olea europaea var. sylvestris | reverse complement strand
GAGGCCCCCCCCCCCCCCCCCCCTTACAATTTTAGTGCATATAAGCATTAAGTTTTGCAAAGATTAAACCCCTATTTGAGCCTCATTATCTAAAAACTCATTTTTCCTCAAACTCATTTTCAACCACACATTCTTCCAATAAAATAATTTTGCATGTAACTCAAAACTTTTCCTTACTTTTTAACCGTACATTCTCCAAAAAAATCACTATACAAATCTGTTTCCCCCAAAAAATGGGCCTCAAACAGAGGCTAACTTTGGGAGCACTACTGCCACTACACCCATTACAAGATATAAGTTTCTTAGGAGAGCACCAAGTGGAACAACTAAGCCACCATTATAGGTACTATAGCATTCAAAGGGTAAGATAGACACACAACCAGAAAGTTAAATCACACCCAAGTAATATCATACATAATTATACTTATAGGGCAGGCACACAATCAGAGAACACACTTGTACATCCTCGATGTATTATTTAATAAGCACATATTATGTTTGCCCATATGTGTTTATCCATAGGCAAATATAAAGAAAACCCAGCACTTTATATGATTAAATCACACTAAGAAATCATTCAAGCAGGGCTTAGTCATCTAAAAAGATAGTATCCTCGTCCACTTTCATCTTATTAGGGGAGTTATCAACCTGTTTCCTCTTACATCTTAGTCAGAGGAGTTATCAACATCTTGTTTCTTCTACATCAGTCTCTTCAATCTGAATGTAGCTATTTATCCCAACAATATCCATCCCTCGATTGATGTATCTCGTCAAGACTTTTTCACCCCCTCGTTACTTGTTCCTAAATTTTAAGAAACAACATTGATTTTTGCTTCCTTATGGTCCTTACTTAGACAGGGGATACCAAGCAGAGTCCCCTTTTAGAATCCCATTTATTTTTCCTTATATATTATTTCTTTCCACGATTCTGCTTAAATTGGATATATACTTTTTTGGTAAACCAATATACTGCAGCATTTGGCTCTCTACACTCAATAATAGATAAATCCAATTTGTGGCATAAAAACAATTTCTTCCAGTAGACAGATTATCTCCCAAGGCCCGTTTCCTCTTTTTCTGCACAATGTTACCTAAACTTTAGGAATTTACCTCAACCTGTCATAGACAACACTGGCACACAGATGCCAAAGAAATATGATATCTAGCCTGCACAATGTCATCAATAGTTCACCAAAGATGCCATAATTTCCAACAAAAGAAAGAAATTTTAAGCAAAATAGCTTTATGCCCTAAAAATTTAAAAGAGTGTTGAATGCTCTTTTTGTTTCTAACTCTTTTCCAGCAGTGTTTTTAACTAAATTTCCCATTGCTGGACGATGTCCAATAAATCTGATATTTTCCGAACTAATTTAATTGGGAATCCCGTTATCTCCTATCCAGTCAACTTTGCCCTAATTTTCAAAATCAATTCTTCATAAAGGTGTCTTTTCTTGCCCTTCGGAAAGTGACACTCCCAAATATTTAATAGGCATTTATTTGTTAACAAAACCAATCACCTCTGCCACTTTCATTATGGTATTC
>NW_019244615.1:0-1542 GCF_002742605.1 Olea europaea var. sylvestris | reverse complement strand
GACATTTTTTTACCTTTCTAGGTTTCTTCAGGTTAGAAATGACTTATATTCTTTGACAAATAAGAAGTTGATTATTGCAATAGTTATTAAACCATACATATAAATTTTCTAAATATCTTCTAACTCTTTTCTATAATAGTTTGGAGTGCTCTACGTTTCATATAATCTTCATGTCATGCTTGATGTCATCGCAAACAAGGGATAAGATATGCTATCTTCATTCATTCATGTCTTCAGTTAATATAACTTTAGATAAGAAATTCAGTCAATTATATCAAATATGTAATTTTTGACTTTTTGCATCCTTTTGTCTATGTTATTTTAACTCTGGTCCTTCCTAAATGAATGCATTATGGCAATTAATGCATGATCGTTGGACGTCCTATATCTAATCTATTTATCATCTTTTTTGTGGTAAGGTAAACCGACAATGAGAAGTTAGCTGATGATGAAGAGGAAACTAAGGGGAAGTACATCCATGGTGATGTATTCAAGTACCTGAAATACAAATTTTTGTTTATAATAAATGATGGTTCAACCTTAGTATCCTTTATTATATTTTCCAACGTCCTGGATTCGAAGTTTTCTATTTACTCTTTCACTTAATTAAAAACTAAAGTTTTTCATACAATTCATACATTTTTCGGCCATAAAATTGAATTTTCTTCTTACTAATGTAATAAGTGAACACAATAGTTTTTCAAAATATATAAATCCAACAGAAAATAAAGAAAAAAAGACAAACAGCAACGATGGTAACATTTAACCTGATAACACCTATGATAATATAAGTTAAGCTACCCACAAGTTCGTGAATAGATAAAATTACTTAATAAATAAAGTTACTTACTAAATGTATTATGCATGAAGCACTCGTATTTGAAACATATGGATTAACAATCCTTCTTCCAATTTGTAAATCTAACATAATGTATTAAATTTTAGCAAATTATAAATTAATATTTTTCAAAATCAACACGTGAACCAGTGAAAAACTAACACAGAAAACTACCAACTTTTTATAAAAGCCTTTTCAATTCTAAGTATATATCTACATGAAATAGATATTTTACAAATGACAAAAAATAGTACGTTACTTTCCACGCACAACTTTTAAACGTATAAACCATCATCAATTACATACATACATACATACATACATACATATATATATACACACACACACACACACACACACACGTGAAATAGATATTATACGAATGAAAAAAAATAGTGCCAACTTTCCACGCAAAACTTTTTCATATAAACCATCATTAACTTTTTCTTTCACTTTAATTCTCATCCATACAAAAAGATATTTTACAGACCAAGTGTATGGTTGGATATTAAAACAAAGATTCTTCTACTCATGTTCTATCTATTAATATCTGCTTTCGACTAAATAATTTTATGTTACTTTTACTTTCCCCATCAGCATCAAAATTCTACAACAGTATCATAAACATCATACTCTTCAACTACAACTGCAAAAGTTTAAAAACTCCGTTTTCGTTTTCGTTTTCTTATTGGTAAGTTTTACAT
>NW_019244614.1:0-1542 GCF_002742605.1 Olea europaea var. sylvestris | reverse complement strand
AAAATCTCGTGATCCCAGGTCTGTGCCCCGAGTACAATTTCTCGAGACATTTCCAATCAACCAGCCAAATTTCGGCCCATTCCAACACCGTCGCAACAAATGACGAAATTGCACCAGGTGTGGTTTTTCTTTTTTTTCTTTTTCTGTCTGACACTTCTTCAACCTGACATAATTAATACGGAAATTAATTATTCGGAGGCCTAGATGAAGGAATTTGGCTAAAATCTCGTGATCCCAGGTCCGTGCCCCGAGTCCAATTTCTGGGGCTGTTTCTAATCAACCTGCCAAATTTCGGCCCATTTCGACACCGTCGCGACAAATGAAGAAATTGCCCCAGGTGCTGTTTTTCTTTGTTAATTTTCTATCCAACACTTCTCAAACCTGACTTAATTAATACGAAAATTAGTTATTCGAAGGCCTAAACAAAGGAATTTGGCTAAAATCCCGTGATCCCAAGTTTGTGCCTCGACTCCGATTTCTGTGGCCGTTTCAAATTCCATTTCCAAATTTTGGCCCACTCCGACACCGTCGCGACAAATGACGAAATTGCCCCAGGTGTGGTTTTTCTTATTTTAATTTACTGTCCGACACTTCTTCAACCTGACATAATTAATACGAAAATTAATTATTTGGAGGCCTAAACGAAGGAATTTGGTTACAATCTCGTGATCCCGGGTAGGTGCCCCTAGTACAATTTCTGGGACTGTTTCTAATCAACCTGCCAAATTTCGGCCCATTCCGACACCGTCGCGACAAATGAAGAAATTGTCCCAGGTGCTGTTTTTCTTTGTTAATTTTCTGTCCAACACTTCTTAAACCTGATATAATTAATACGGAAATTAGTAATTCGGAGGCCTAAACAAAGGAATTTGGCTAAAATCCCGTGATCCCAAGTCTGTGCCCCGACTCCAATTTCTAGGGCTGTTTCCAGTCAACCTACCAAATTTCGACCCATTCCGACACCGTCGTGACAAATGACAAAATTGTCCTTGATGCGGTTTTGCGTTGTTAATTTTCTGTCCAACACGTCTTCAACCTGACATAATTAATACGGAAATTAATTATTCGGAGGCCTAAATTAGGAATTTGGCTAAAATCCCGTGATCTCTGGTCTGTTCCTCGAGTCCAACTTCTCGGGCCATTTCCAATCAACCTGCTAAATTTTGACCCATTCCGAAACCGTCGAGACAAACTACGAAATTGCCCCGGGTGCGGTGTTTTTTTTCTTAATTTTCTGTCCAACACTTCTTCGGCCTGACATAATTAATACGGAAATTAATTATTCGGAGGCCTAAACGAAGGAATTTGGCTAAAATCCCGTGATCCCGGATATGTGCCACGAGTCCAATTTCTCGAGCCGTTTCCAATCAACCTGCAAAATTTCAGCCCATTCCGACACCGCCATGACAAATGATGAAATTGCCCCTGGTGCGGTTTTTCTTTGTTAATTTTCTGTCCAACACTTCTCCAACCCGACATAATTAATCCATAAATTAATTATTCGGGGGCCTAAACGAAGGAATTTGGCTAAAATCTTGTGAT
>NW_019244613.1:0-1542 GCF_002742605.1 Olea europaea var. sylvestris | reverse complement strand
CAAGAAATTGCATTTAACACAATTAAGGATAAGCTATGTAAAACACCTATTTTGGCATTACCAAATTTTGATAAAACATTCGAAGTTGAGTGTGACGCATCAGGAATAGGTATAGGAGCAGTGTTAATGTAGGAAAGGAGACCTGTTGTTTACTTTAGCGAAAAGTTGAGTGGGGTAGCGCTGAATTATCCGACATATGATAAGGAGCTGTATTCACTTGTTCGAGCATTGGAGACTTGGCAGCACTACTTATGGCCAAAGGAATTCATGATACACACCGATCATGAATCTTTAAAGCATTTGCAAGGTCAAGGTTAGTTGAACAAAAAACATGCGAGATGGATGGAGTTTATCGAGACATTTCCCTACGTCATCAAGTACAAACAAGGTAACGAAAATATAGTTGCTGATGCGTTGTCTCGAAGGTACGTGCTTTTAAATTTATTAAGTACTAAATTACTCGGTTTCGAACATATTAAGGGCATGTATGAATCTGATTGTGATTTTTCTAGTAGTTATGCTTCATGGGACAAAGGTGCATTTGATAAATTCTATAGGTATGAAGGATATTTGTCTAAGGAAGATAAGTCGTGCATTCCTAATTGTTCTTTGCGTGAATTATTGGTAAGGGAAGCACATGGGGGTGGTTTAATGGGACACTTAGGGTTCAAAAGACTTTAAGCATGTTAGGGAAACATTTTTATTGGCCTAAAATGCGACAAGACGTAGAACAAATATGTGAAAAGTGCATAACTTGTAAAAAGGCTAAGTCTAAGGTTCAACCCCATGGTTTGTATACTCCTTTGCTTATACCCAGTGAACCTTGGGTAGACGTATCTATGGACTTTGTGTTAGGTTTGCCTAGAACAAAAAGGGGTCGGAATTCAATATTTGTAGTGGTCGATAGGTTTAGTAAGATGGCGGACTTCATACCATGTCATAAAACTGACGATGCTACTAATATTGCAGACTTATTCTTTAGGGAAATAGTACGTTTACATGGAGTACCTAAAAGTATAGTGCCTGACAGGGACGTGAAGTTTTTGAGTCATTTTTGGCGTGCTCTGTGGAGTAAGTTAGGAACTAAGTTATTATTTTCTACAACTTGTCACCCACAAACAGATGGACAAACTGAGGTAGTTAAACGAACTATGACTCAACTACTTCGTTTTCTCCTTTTAAAATTGTTTATGATTTTTGTTCACAAAATAATTCTTTCGATTTAAAATTATCGCAAGTGTACGGTTCGTAACAAGTAATAAAGTGAATTTTTAAAAGTTCGAATATCGTCCCTCAGAGATTGAGTAGTTCAATTCTATATAATCTAGCCTTAACCGAATCTAATTGAGTGAAAATATGGTCTAAATGCAAAAAGCCCTAATTTCAATTAAAAACCCTAATTTCACTAAAAAAAAACCCTAATTTCTATTGAAACCTCTAAGTGCTCAATTAGAAACCATAATTTCGAAATTTCTCTAATTAAAGGACTCAAACACTCAAGTAAATGAAATTATGCAAATTCAAAAGCTAATTTATGGAAAT
>NW_019244612.1:0-1542 GCF_002742605.1 Olea europaea var. sylvestris | reverse complement strand
TACTTATACATAATACGGTGTCTATATCGGTGTCCAAACCTCTCACATAGAGGGGGACTCAGTTCAAATAAATTATATTTTATTTGAAGTGGTTCCCCCCTTCATGTGAGGAGGGTGGACACTGATATAAACACCATAATGTACGTGTAGCATCACTCTTTCAATAATTATAGCACGATGTTAGATACATTTCTCAAAATGTAGATGTTAAGGATTTCAAAATGCCTCGATCCCCAAACAATACACAAAGTTGTGGTTGGACAAAATTTCTGAACTGAATCAAATTGAACTGAACTGAACCGAACCTAATCGAGCAATTTTTCTTATGTTAAATGCCTGAATGAGTATCTAAATTAAGAACCGACGAATTCAGTTCAATTCTCATAAGAACCGAATCTCCCTATTTTTTTAAAATTTATTTATCTTAAATAAGTCAAATTATTTTATTTTATTCTAAATAAATTTCCTAACTAATTAATTTAGTCCAAATCCAAAATATGATTTTTTTATTTTTTTATTTCTAATTTTCAATCCAAGCCCAACTTAGTCAAATTGATCCAAGTTTTATCCAAATATATTATTCTACTGTAGTGTTGTTTCTATAGTTTTAGAGAAATCGAATTGGAAGCTCAACTACACCTCTCTTCATTATTGTGAGCTTGCTATCTTTCTTTTTCTATAATTTTAATAGTCAAATTTAAGAACTCAACAAAAAGAGGCATAAAAGTTGCATTAGATCGGACTACGTTATTTTATTAGAGCTAAAATTGAACATATCATTAGCTGAATTAATGTAGCGTTGTTATAAATATTTAAAAATTTAATTATTGTATGGAATCGGATCTAAAGGATTTCATAATTAAATTTGGACCCGATTGTTCCATTTAGTAAATACCCGAAAATTCAGACCATGTCGAGCCCTACACAAAATTGTGGTTTCAAAAACGATTCTCTTTGCCTTCAAGATTGAGCGTAGGGTATTCAGAGCCAGTATGTTTTTGTTCCCCAATTCAATCAGCGAGTCTCCCCCCACAATCTTCTGGAGGTGCTGCTCCAGAAGTATTGAGAAAAAGGATATTAAACATGAGAGTTTAAATCCCTCCAAGCAGGCCACAGAAAAATACAGGAAAATAAAATAGAAATTTACAATCATACCTTGTTGAACTGAATCTTGTTGATATCCAAATCAGTTTGCGGGAGGCCAGGAAAGTACAACTTTAACTTCGCTAGAAGGGTATCAGCTCGATTTGCAAACAGTCTACTCTTTTCAATATCACAACCAAGGCCCTTCACTGTGCCACTCCATGACCCAGTTTTTGCACGGATCAATTTCTTCTTATGACATTTCAATCTCCAAAAGTGAACTGCACTCTCAATTCTATTTGCAAATTCAAGAGTGGTATATTCTGATGACAGATCCAGGTAATCAAGAAGATGGTCAGGAGAGAACTGGTCAGCGGTTATATAACGCTGGAGGATGTCACCCAAGCAAGCCTTCTCACTCTGAAGAATATGAAGCATAGATACATAAAAACGCATACC
>NW_019244611.1:0-1542 GCF_002742605.1 Olea europaea var. sylvestris | reverse complement strand
ATTTACCATGTTCACATACAACAACTATCACATCCATTGCACCATATGATTTTTTTTAGAGTCCGTGATTAAAGTTTTTTTTTCTTTTTTTCTGTTGTAAAAGTTCTGATTTTTATTATTATTATTATTTTTTTTCATGCAAAGTTTTCCATAGAGTTTTCGAATTTCATTAAAAAAAGGGAAACTTTTTCCATTTTCTAAATGGTTTTGAAGAGTTTATGTTTCCGAAATGTTTTTGAAACGGAATGCTAGCATTTAGAGAGTTTCATCGCATCAGAGGAGAGTGGGGAAAGCTCGCTTAGATGTTCTATTATTAGGAAGCGGATTGTATGGACAGAGAGGTTAAAAAGACTATCGTGATGAGTCAATTTTTTAATATGTAGAGAAAAAAAATGGTATGAGCCAATATTTGTTGTACGTTGTTCATTCTATTTCTGTAGGAAGTAGTTAAGAGGATTAAAAAATATTGTATTGTATGATTTTTTGAACTAAAAAAAGATGACTTCTCATGTAATTGTTAGTGGTTTGCTGAACTATGTTGATCTATGTTTAGCTCTTTCTTGCTCATTTTTGTGCTCTGTGTTTCAAGGCCAATCCTGAGATTTATGAGTCCTTTGGTTAACTTTCATAAAGACAAATTTTTGAATTTTCAAGAAAATTTATAAGCTTAGGAAAACAATCATATGTGAGATTTCTTTAGTGTGTGTGTGTGTGTCTATATATATATATATATATTTCTTTACAAAAAATGTAAGTGCCCTAGTATTTTGGTCGAGATGGCAACGGGGCGAGTATCGAACGGGTTGGCCATTCTCACCCCGTTCAGTCGGGTATTTTGTTATCTTACCCCATATTCATACCCGATGAAAGCGAGACGGGGTAGGTCCCATGCCCCATGCACTTTTTCTTTTTATTTATTTATTTATTTTATATTTTGCTTTTAATTTTTTTGTCCCTACTTAGTAAATATTATAAGTATTTTACCAATTTGTTAAAAACAACTTATATTCTCTTTAAAAATGATGATAAATTTATTATTTTTGTTTGATAAAAACTTAAATTTGAAATTAACTTTAAATGGGGCGGGTAGCGAGGCGGGGACTATGTTTCCTGTAGTCGTTTCATTCCCACTTCGGAGTAATGACCCTCGTCCCATACCCATCCCATTTACCCGGTTAGACGGGTAATCCCTACTCCATTTGGAGTAGGGCCCACGAGTATCGAGTTGAACAAATTTTTTTGAAACCCTATATTTTGGGCCTCTTATTTAGTCCCATTTTGGTTGTTTTGCTATTGCTTTGAAAAGTCCAAAGGGCCAACTCAAAAAAGTAAATGAATTTTTTCGGGCTTTCCGCTTTTAGAACTTTAATTTTTTTGGATGTCCTTTAGAACTTGAGGTTCTAGGCAATGGCCTAGTTCACCCTGGGCCGAGCCAACTGTGTTTGCACTACGTTCAATGGGTATTAATTTTTTCCAACAAGAACTTGAAAAGGCTGATTAATTGACACATTTCATAAAATCAAGACAATTTTGGATCTTAAT
>NW_019244610.1:0-1542 GCF_002742605.1 Olea europaea var. sylvestris | reverse complement strand
ATCGCGCCGGGGGCAATTTCGTCATTTTTCGCGACTGTGTCGAAATGGGCTAAAATTTGACTGGTTGATCAGAAATAAAAATCTCGTCAGGGTAAATTTCATCATTTTACGCGACTGTGTCGGAATGGGCTTAAATTTAGTAGTTTGATCGGAAATGAAAATCTTGTCGGGGCCAATTTCGTCATTTTTCGTGACTGTGTTGGAATGGACTAAAATTTGACAGGTTGATCGAAAATAAAAATCGCTCAGGGGGCAATTTCATCATTTTACGCGACTGTGTCGGAATGGGCTTAAATTTGGCAGGTTGATCGGAAATAAAAATCGCGCGGAGGGCAATTTCGTCATTTTTCGCGACTGTGTCGGAATGGGCTTATATTTGGCAGGTTGATCGGAAATAAAAATCGCACCGAGGGCAATTTCGTCATTTTTCGCGACTGTGTCGGAATGGGCTTATATTTGGCAGGTTGATCGGAAATAAAAATCGCACCGAGGGCAATTTCGTCATTTTTCGCGACTGTGTCGGAATGGGCTTAAATTCCGCAGGTTGATCGGAAATAAAAATCGCGCCGGGGCAATTTCGTCATTTTACGCGACTGTGTCGGAATGGGCTTAAATTTGGCAGGTTGATCGGAAATAAAAATTGCGCCGGGGCAATTTCGTCATTTTACGCGACTGTGGCCGAATGGGCTTAAATTTGGCAGGTTGATCGGAAATGAAAATCGCGCCGGGGGTAATTTCGTCATTTTACTCGACTGTGTCGGAATGGGCTTAAATTTGACTGGTTGATCTGAAATAAAAATCGCTCAGGGGGCAATTTCGTCATTTTTCGCGAATGTGTCGAAATGGGCTTAAATTTGCCTGGTTGATCGGAAATAAAAATCGCGCCGGGGTCAATTTCGTTATTTTTCGAGATTGTGTCGGATTGGGCTAAATTTTGATCGGTTGATTGGAAATAAAAATTGCTCAGGGGGCAATTTCGTCATTTTACGCGACTGTGTCGGAATGGACTTAAATTTTGCAGATTGATCGGAAATAAAAATCGCGCCGGGGGCAATTTTGTCATTTTTCGCGACTGTGTCGAAATTGGCTAAAATTTGACTGGTTGATCGGAAATAAAAATCGCGCCGGGGGCAATTTTGTCATTTTTCACGACTGTGTCGGAATGGGCTAAAATTTGACAGGTGGATCAGAAATAAAAACGCACCGGGCCAATTTCGTCATTTTTCGCGACTGTGTCGGAATGAGCTTAAATTTGCCAGGTTGATCGGAAATAAAAATCGCGCCAGGGTCAATTTCGTCATTTTTCGCGACTGTGTCGGAATGGGCTAAAATTTGACCGGTTGATCGGAAATAAAAATCGCTCATGGGGCAATTTCGTCATTTTTCGCGACTGTGTCGAAATTGGCTAAAATTTGACAGGTTTATCGAAAATAAAAATCGCGCCAGGGGCAATTTCGTAATTTTTCACGACTGTGTCGAAATGGGCTAAAATTTGACTGGTTGATCAGAAATAAAAATCGCGCAGGGGTAAATTTCATCATT
>NW_019244609.1:0-84493 GCF_002742605.1 Olea europaea var. sylvestris | reverse complement strand
AATCATACAAATTATTTTGTAAAATTGAAATGAGTTTTTAAGTGATCTAAAAAATAAAAACTATTAAAATTTATATTAAAAACATACATTTGATATATTAGTATTTAATTTGAATTGATGCTGTAAAAATTTAATTATATATTGTTGTCAAAATAAAATTTAAATGTTTATAAATATTTATTTATCACCTCCAGTTTGACTCCAGTTCGACCTTCAACCCTTTCTGTTTACCGGGTCGATGCCTGGGCCGGGTTTTAAAACATTGATTTATATAGAGTACTTCATGAACCGAACTTTCAATGACTCCGGTTGAACTTTTTGACTCTCGACCCTTTCTTTTTACCGGGTCAATGCCTGGGCCAGATTTTAAAACACTGATTTATTTAGAGTACTTCATGAACCACTTTCAACCCGGGAATGAGTGAATGATTGATGAAACCGAAGCGATAAGCAAGAAAAAGCTGAAAGTCGAATTGAATGTAGAAGTGGATAAGGTCAAACCATGTTAAAAACGAGTAGAAGGATTTCAGCGATCGAGTCTGTCTTTTCTGTATTGTGAAGTGTGAACGCATGCAATTCAATTTGACACTAGAGAACATTCCCGGTGCCACTCAAATAATACTCACTGAAAGATAGTTGGCATTTATGCTCCTCGTATTACTCCACAAACTATGTACTATGCACTGCGTACGTGATCGGGGTTAGGGGTTTGAGTGTCTACAGCACTGTATTAATTACTCCTATTATAGTGACCCAACTTGGGAATTATATTCAACTTTAGCCGACTGGGAATGTAACCTCAATTTAAGTGGTGTTAATATGACATTCAATGATATAAAATGACTCGTGGGTCATTATTTTGTCTTTCCTTCATCAAATATCTGAATCAATCAAATCCAATCTCGAATTGAAAGTACGAACAGCAGCACGATTAGTTCCTCCTCCAGTCTCATCACCCTAGGTCACTTGAAGTTTTCATTGTTCTAGTGGTTACTCTCAAGAATAAACGCAGAAATTTTTAGTTAGAGGCACAATCAAACTTTGTACAAATCTAATATTTTGTTCTTAATTTTTGAATGATTTATACCCGATTTGAAAAAATACAGATTTACATTTAAAAAATATTTCTTCATTAATATTCTGCTCATCATTTTCATTCATTTGATTTCGAACTGTCATTTTATTAATATTTTGTTCATCAAAAATAAAATGTGCATTTATGTTTAAAAAAATTACAGTGTATTCAATACAAACAAACAATTCAAGTGATCGAAAGGAAAAACATATAATCAATATTCAATCAAATAAATACAATTCGTTAAATATAAGATAAATGTGCTATAATCAGTTCAGACACATTCTATGTAAGAAAAAAAAAAATTCGGCCCGTAGCCTAGAAAATAATTTCTCACCATAGTGGTGAGAATTCATTTTCATCAATTTGGTGGAAAATGACTGAGGTGGCATGAAAGTAGCAAAATGAATTGCCTATAAACAAACTATTAAACATGCATTTTTGGTTTAGGATGGAAATCAATTTCCATTTTCAATGGATAAGGGGTTTATCAAATAGCCCATAATAGATGTGGTAATTTGTAGAAAAATTATGGACAAATTAAAAAAATAAAATAAAAAAAATACAATGGTTAAAGTTTTGATAAAAGTTGTGAGGGAAGATAGAGTAAGAAAAAGGGAAAAAAATTCAAATTTATTGTAATTTTGCCCTTGTTTGATGGAAGATAAAATCTGATTTTTAGTATATTTTGATAAAAGTTGAAAAATTAAGGGAATCCATGAAATATGTTATTAAAATTAATTGTAGATTTTAATTTAGATTAAAATTAAAATTTTAATAGATGCCAAACAGGACTTATCTATGAAAAAAAATTAAAATAAAAAGTTGGGGGTTACAGGAACCCCCACTTACTTTTACTTATTTACGAACTTTGGAGAAACCGAGAACGTTAATGCAATTTGTATGCGGGTTCCTCCCCATTTTTCTTTCTTTCCTTTAGTCCCTACCGTGTAGAAGTTTTACTTTGACTCGGCAATTGTGGAGATAGTTTCTCAGAAATAGTCCCTACCTCGTAGAACAATTTTCATTTTTATCTTGTGGATCGTCAAGGGTATTCAATTTGTGTGGTGAGCATTTAATTCACTTTTTCCTTTTTTTTTTCTTGATAATAAGAATTTGACTATATTATTATTTACCACTTTTTACTTTGTGGGAAATTTATACAACTTGTTCTTTTATTGAATATATTATCATTGACAACTTTTTACTTTGTGGGAAATTGAGGTGTACTTTCACAAAATTTGTTCTTTTAGCCCTTGTTTGAAGCTCATTTTTTTCATTATTTTTTTTACAGTACTCATTTTCAATAATACATTTTTTATTAAAATAATATTACACGTAAATAAATTTTTTTTCCTTTTCCTTTAACCATATATTTTCTATTAATTTACTATTTCATAATACATCGCAAGAAATTAATGGGACTCAAACAGGGCCTTAAGCTATATGTTGTGGCAATTTGGCAACGAAGGTTCGCAGTATCTCACTTGACAAGCATTTCAGTCCCCAACCTACCAGAAGAAGTGTACCGGTTGTGCTGTGTGGCTAGGAAGCCAGAGCGGAGAACAAAGATGCTTTCTGTAGTGACAATGGTAAAGGTATTAATGCAGGAAGTTGATTGTCTTCTTAAAGCAAGATTACACATTTGATTTGATACAAATGAAATTCCGTCTGCTTACATCAATCAAGCTACTTGTACAGTTTAATTGACAGATTCTTTTTCAAAATTGACTTTTTTTGCAGAATGTATAATCAAAATGTGAAGAAAAATTAGATTTAAAGTAAATTTATTCTATTGAAAAAAATATGCATTTCAAATAATTTTGAAGAAAAATGACTTTTCGAACATTTTATGACAAAAAGCCGTGATTGAGGCCAACAAATGCTTTATGTTATTTTTATATAAAATGACTTTTGACTCCTGTGTCATATTTTCTCTTTTCTTCATCAAATATCCGAATCTTGAATTGAAAGTGCGAACAAGTGCAAGATGAGCTCCTCCTCCAGTCTCATCACCCAAAGTCACTCGAAATTTTCACTTTTCTTGTGGTTACTTTTACTTATTTACGAACTTCTGGAGAAACCGGGAACATTAATGCAATTTGTGTGCGTGTTCCTTCACATTTTCTTTCTTTCCTTTAGTCCCTACCGCGTAGAAATTTTACTTTGAGTCAAGCAATTGTGGGGATAGTTTCTCAGAAATTGTTCGCTTATATATAGGTTCAGAGTTTGCTCAGGCGATCAATATCCATAAGATAAACATTGTGTATTTGAAGTTGTTGAAGCCGAAACAGAGATGCCTGCTGTGTATGACAACTGGGGGAGGTTGTTGCAAGCTGTGCTGCGACGTCAGCAGTATTTGGAAATGGCTCATGCCCATTCAAGAAGCACAAGCTCCGCGAGTTCCGTATCGTTGGATTTTGACGAACTATCTTTGAATTCCCCAAGTGAAGAAAAAACTGTTGAAAATGAAGGAAGGAGTTCACGATCTGATTTCGGCCCCTCTCACTTGATTAATGATTCTGTCAAAAGGATCGAAAATAACCTGCGCAGTAAAGGACTTGATGAAAATGGCTCGAAATCGAGAAATTCTTTGATTACCAGTGATTCAAGCAAAAAAAGGTTAGATTGGATTGAACAATATGAACCTGGGGTATATATAGCATTAGTAGACTTTCAAGATGGAAGTAAAGATATCAAAATAGTGCGCTTCAGGTATTTTGCATTGAGTTTTCTCACTATGACGTTGGATATTGCTTAATACTGCAGCCTGCTAGTAAAAGATTCATTTTGAAATAATATTGAATCATAGGTTGTATAAGACTTCTAAGTGATATTTCAGATAGTTATTATGGAAAAATTCTTTGAGAGTTCTTTTGGTAATTGCCCTTGACTCACCTTTTGATTTTTTGATTGAATGATAACTTAAACTAGTTCTATGCACACTTCTTATGTCAGTTGCAATTTCATTAATGTCAAAGGACCTGGGATTGAAGTTGTATTATTATTTTTTGTATTTTTCCTGTCATTGCATATGCAGTAGGAGGAGATTCTCTGAGTACCAAACTAAGACTTGGTGGTCAGAAAATGGAGAAAATGTTTACAATAAATACAACATTAGCTTTTCAGCCTCCAACAAGGCTGCAAGTAAGACTGAGGGAGTTGTGCCCCAAGGCATTAATGGCTCAAAATATAGAACTTCAGTAGGATCCAATGAAGGTGATGCAAATCAAACAGAGGTTGACTGGATAGAACTATATGAACCTCAGGTGTATATAACACTTGTAGACTTTCAAGATGGAAGTAGAGATATCAAAAAGGTGCTCTTCAGGTATTTTGCATTGTTATTTCTCACTGTGACATTGGATATTGCTTCATACTCCTAGTAAAAGATTCATTTTGAAATAATATTGAATCATCGGTTGTATACTTGTATAAAACTTTTAAGTGATATATCAGATAATTATTATGGAATATTTCTTTGAGAGTTCTTTTGGTAATTGCTCTTGAATCACCTTTTAATTTGTTGATTGAATGATAACTTAAACTAGTTCTACGCACACTTCTTATTTCAGTTGCAATTTCATTCATGTCAAAGTACCTGGGATTGAAGTTGTATTATTAATTTTTGTATTTTTCCTGTCATTGCATATGCAGTACGAAGAGATTCACTGAGTACCAAGCAGAGACTTGGTGGTCAGAAAACCGAGAAAATGTTTACAATAAATACAACATTCGCTTTTCAGCCTCCAACAAGGCTGCAAGTAAGATTGAGGAAGTTGTGCCCCAAGGCATTAATGGCTCAAAATATAGAACTTCAGTAGGATCCAATGAAGGTGATGCAAATCAAACTGAGGTTGACTGGATTGAACAATATGAACCTGGGGTGTATATAGCATTAATAGACTTTCAAGATGGAAGTAGAGATATCAAAATAGTGCGCTTCAGGTATTTTGCGTTGTTATTTCTCACTATGACGTTGGATGCTTAATGCTGTGAGTAAAAGATTCATTTTGAAATAATATTGAATCATCGGTTGTATACTTGTATAAGACTTTTAAATGATATTTCAGATAGTTATTATGGAAAATTTCTTTGAGAGTTCTTTTGGTAATTGCCCTTGACTCACCTTTTGATTTGTTGATTGAATGATGACTTAAACTAGTTCTGTGCACACTTTTTATGTCAGTTGCAAATTCATTAATGTCAAAGCACCTGGGATTGAAGTTGTATTATTATGTTTTGTATTTTTCCTGTCATTGCATATGCAGTAGGAGGAGATTCTCTGGGTACCAACCAAAGACTTGGTGGTCAGAAAACCAAGAAAATGTTTACGATAAATACAACATTCGCTTTTCAGCCTCCAACAAGGCTGCAAGTAAGACTGAGAGACTTGTGCCCAAAGGTATTAATGGCTCAAAATACAGAACTTCAGTAGGATCCAATGAAGGTTATGCAAATCAAACTGAGGTTGATTGGATTGAGCAATATGAACCTCAGGTGTATATAACACTTGTAGACTTTCAAGATGGAAGTAGAGATATCAAAAAGGTGCTCTTCAGGTATTTTGCATTGTTATTTCTCACTGTGACATTGTATATTGCTTAATACTGCTAGTAAAAGATTCATTTTGAAATAATATTGAATCATCGGTTGTATACTTGTATAAGACTTTTAAGTGATATATCAGATAATTATTATGGAAAATTTCTTTGAGAGTTCTTTTGGTAATTGCTCTTTAATCACCTTTTGATTTGTTGATTGAATGATATCTTAAACTAGTTCTATGCACACTTCTTATGTCAGTTGCAATTTCATTCCTGTCAAAGTACCTGGGATTGAAGTTGTATCATTAATTTTTGTATTTTTCCTGTCATTGTATATGCAGTACGAAGAGATTCACTGAGTACCTAGCAGAGACTTGGTGGTCAGAAAACAGAGAAACTGTTTACAAAAAATACAACATTCGCTTTTCAGCCTCCAACAAGGCTGCAAGTAAGACTGAGGGAGTTGTGCCCTAAGGCATTAATGACTCAAAATTCATTTTTTTTCAGTAGGATCCAATAAAGGCGATGCAAATCAAACTGAAGTTGAGTGTATTAAACAATATGAACCCGGAGTGTATATAACACTTGTAGACTTTCAAGATGGAAGTAGAGATTTCAAAAGAGTGCGCGTCAGGTATTTTGCATTGTTATTTCTCACTATGAAATTGGATATTGCTTAATATTGCTAGTAAAAGATTCATTTTGAAATAATATTGAATCATCGGTTGTATACTCGCATTAGATATTTAAGTGATATATTAGATAATCATTATGGAAAATTTCTTTGAGAGGTTCTCTTGCTAATTGCTCTTGAATCACCTTCTGATTTGTTGATTGAATTATAGCATAAACTAGTTCCATGCACACTTCTTACGTCAGTTGCAATTTCATTGTTGTCAAAGTACCTGGGATTGATGCTGTATTATTAATTTTTGAATTTTTCCTGTGATTACATATGTAGCAGGAGGAGATTTTCTGAGAAGCAAGCAGAGACTTGGTGGTCAGAAAACCGAGAAAAGTTTTACAAGAAATACAACATTCATAAAATATACAATGCTGCAAGTAGGACTGAGGGAGTTGTACCCCAAGGAATTAATGACTCGTCCAGAAATTCAATAGGATCTGTGAAAGGTGATGCAAGCTCGTCAAGACGAAAGTAGAGATATCAAATGAGTGTGCATCAGGTATTTGGAATTGCTGAGTCGAACTTACTTTGTGTTATTTAATTTTGTTATTAGTATAGTGGATACCATGTGGACCAGTTGGTTATATACAGGTTTTGGGAAAATATCATACCATTATGATAGAAAATTGGCAGTGTTGCTAGGACGTTGGCCTCTAATCTTATTTTAGTTGTTGGTTGAATGCTAATTATACTGGTTCTATAACTTCTTGTTATGTTACTTCAAAAATGCACGATTTAAATGTAAAGCACTAACTTCTATCTTTTTCTGTCGTTGCATATACAGCCTTGGGAGATTAAGGAGCACCAAGCAGAGACTTAGTGGTCAAATAACTGGAAAACAGTTCCACGATAAGTACAACATTCGTGGAGCCAGTTTGAGTCTGTTTCTTATCTGCATGATGAAAATGACTTCAAAACTTGAGGTTTGGTTATTTCTGAATCAAAGATTTGTTGTCATTATGTTGGTTTTTCAATTTTATTACTCTTAATAAGGTTTGATATATAAACAAGGCCATGACTGGCTTTTGGTTCTTTTACTAGAAATATTTGTCCAAATCCTTGTCATGTTTCTTCGAAGTGTATGCCACACCCTAATGAACTAATACATGTGTATACTACATTGCTGTCTCTCTATTTGAGATTCTTGCTATGAGCTTTATCTAGGTGTTTATGGTTAGCTTCAAGCTCGACTGATTGGTTTGCATTGGGAAAGTGGTGAGATTTTTATGTTTGCATGCCTCGAAATTCGTATACTGCATAAGAATTGAATCTCCTTATACAATACTTAATAATCGTACCCTAAATTAACTATCTATTGCATTGGATTTTAACTAAACTCTATAATTTGATCGTGGGAATTGTTCACGAGTGAAGTTGGGTTTTTGAGATAATATCCGGCCATTATGCATTTTGAGCAAAAATTGCAAATAAATATAAATTAAATTTCAAGCCAGGGGTGCCTTCATAGCACTCCGAGATTACTATTGAGAAAATTGGATTTTATCCTTTTTATTTTCGATTTGAATTAAGCTTTTCAGTTATGAATAGAATAAAAGTAATTTCTCAATCAAATGACAAGAATTTCAACTATATTTAGGGTCCGTTTGATTGCAAAGATGAAATTTGGGTGAAAAGAAAACAAATTTCAGGAAATTAAATTGCTTAGGAATTGTTTTATTGGGAATTGTCAATTATTGTGTTTGATTGGTATAATTTTTCACGGGGAAAATGTTAAAATAAGTATTTTTTGGTGTTTGTTTGATTTTATTTTACATGAAAATTGTCAATTAAAGTGGTAGAATTTAATGGTATTGGGAATGGAATTTGTTTCATTGCCACCAAAAAAAAAAAAAAAAAGAAAATCAAGAAAATCATCTATCTTTTAGGGTCCGTTTGATTGCAAGTAGGAAAATTGCATGGAAAAAAAATATTTTTCAGGCAAATTGCTTGGAAATTATTTACATGGAAAATGTTAATTACACGTGTTTGATTGACTTAAATTTCAACTTAGAAAATGTTACAAATTTCCAACTTTAGGTGTTTGATAGCCATTATTTTCCATGAAAATAGTCATTTTCTCCAATTTTATCTGTTTGACAACCACTATTTTTCATGGAAATTGTCACTTTTCCATGGAAAATAGAGGTTTTTTTTCCATGAAAATTTGTCAATGAATGATTCAAATCTTAAACAAATTATAGACATAAATTCGCCCAAATCCTAATCAATGATTCATATTAGGAGTCCAGAAGGGTAATTCCAGTACATCCTTCAACCAAAGTTTCAATGTCCATGTGTCATATCCACAAAACATAAAATAGAGAAATAGAAAAGAGCCCACTCCATTATGGTAATAAATACAAGAAATATAATGGACAATTCGAACTTATCGGGATGATTTTCTCATGGCGTTAAACAAACTCGGTTGAGCTTCGTAAGCCTTGTAATTAGGAGGTCGTAGATTTAATATATCTTTGGTTGCCTAGTTCATTGTTTGCGTGTTAAATCCAAAATCGACGATTATTGGCGTTCTTGGGAACTGTGGCAATCTCGTTCACTTATGCTATGCAAATTCAATTAAAAATAATATAAAATAATCCAACGATTCAATCAGAACCTTCAACCAACTTATACAAATTGTAATTAATATAGCAATTAATTTGTGGATAAAAACATGTCAAGATTCAGTACGAAAGATGCATAAACACTGTCGAGATGAAATAATTATCCCTACCAATTCAGATTTCTACCACTTAAATAATCTTCTTTCCAATCAAAAATAATAATTAGATAATCAATTCAATAAATAATGATGAAATTTCGTCCAATGTATTACATAAAACGAAAATGAAAAAACCCGAAAAATCTCTATCATAAGAAAATAGCAAATAAAATCAATATAGATGTCATACTTTCACATATGTTTGTTGAATTATCCAAGCAAGTCATCTTAAAATAGTGGAGGTGGATCACGGCCCAGATTCTCAAATACTAAATTACGCATGAATTCTTCATCAGTCAAACTCATAAATACTCTAGCCAGACTCTCATCCGATTGAAATATTTTCATTACTTGCATTATGTCACGTTTTTCTATACTCATGCCTTGTAATTTTTCTAGAATCAACTACCAATTGATGTGGTTTAGCGTATCTAATGTTGCTTGAGTCTTCATAGTATTAGCAATTTTTTTAGATGATTCGGCAATGCTTGATAGGGCAACGAGACTCTCATCATTAGGTTGGGTACGTCGATGGCGAACTTTGTTAG
Organism: Olea europaea var. sylvestris; assembly: GCF_002742605.1. Lineage (NCBI taxonomy): Eukaryota > Viridiplantae > Streptophyta > Magnoliopsida > Lamiales > Oleaceae > Olea > Olea europaea. The sequence goes on along the minus strand of NW_019244609.1, from coordinate 74,916 downwards.
TTCCTCCTTCGGCGTAATGGTTAGGAGCGCGAATGGGGCTTGGACCTGTATCCTCATTTTGACCATCAACTTCATGCACATTTTCATCTAAAAAAATAATAAAATAAGAATTTGTTAGAATCTCTAATATAATACGAATTATATAAATTTTTATGTATGATCTAGTACATACCATGATCGGGGGAAAAATGTCATTGCCGGTTACAGCACGATCTCCTGTAGCAGAATCATTTCCAAAATAAACCTAAATGTTGTCATCGGCATCGACGTTGATTCGTTGTTGTAGCCATGTTATAAACTACCACGGTAAATAAAAATTCAATAAAAATTTGTTTAGAAAGAATAACATAAAAGCATTACAGAATAAAAAGTTAACTGTAGCTACTTCATAATAGAAATTCATTGCATGACCTTCCAAGCATAATGTCAATTGGTTATATTAGAATTCTTAATATCAATTTTTTTTTTCAATTTCATGCTTCCCTAACTCATTCGCATCACAGTAATCCCCCAATTAATAGAATCAAGAACATAAACCCACGGACATAAATTGTTAAGATACTTTTAAATCTTCAACTATCCCTCTAATCAGAGATTAATAGTAGGTACAGTAAACTCTAAACAATAAAATAACTGTCTCCAACACAGTGATATGATTATAAACTAGAAATGATACAAACTGCTTGCACTAGAAAATTAAAACTGAGCATTATTCTTACAAATCAATCTATCTCCAGTTTACATTACATATTACTATATTATTAAAATCTTGGAATGATAAGCAACAAAAAATTGGCCAACTAGGACAAATGAACATCTAAATCACAGGAACCCAAATTTAAAAAGAAAGACAATTAAAAATGGATTAAAGAATGCATGGTCAAATATAAAAGAGAAAAAATTATTTCTAAAATAATGGGGACCAAACACTGCTTAAGAACCTATGGGAGAGGTTTTAATAACTATGACTTCTGGAGCAGAGGGTAACTTAAGTATACCGAGAAGAAAAATGTCCATGTCTCTGGATTAAGTTCCTCCAACATGTTTTCATTTGTCTCAATCTAACTCCATAAGACAAAAATTAGCATCAAGTACTATAGTCAATAATTAACCTAACGAACTTTGCATAAAAAAATGCTGACCAGACAAAAATTATTAATGAGACACAGTTCGATGACAGGAAATGAGACACGGTTCAGGGCTCATCTGTACGAGTTTTTTTTTTTTTTTCCTGACCGGTTACCTGTTCCTCTTCCATTTTTCTTTGTAATTCCTCCTCCTTATTCGAACTAGCATTTTTTCTGCTTCCCCCATGCTCTTTTCTCCGCATAATCCACAAACAAAGTGTCGTATGTCACAACATTACATGCCACTCCTCCCTCCCGCATTTCATCAAACAGTTCATAGGCTTTGCTCATCTTACCATCCTTGCAATACTCATACATCACAGAAACAGAATTGCAAGCACACACGTCGGGCAAAGCCCCATCAAGCTTCATCTTCTCATAGAGCTCGAATCCATCTCTTTTAAGTCCTTTCTTAAAGTTTATCAAAACAGCGTTAAGTGTACAGATTAGCAACCAAACCCAGCTCTTCCATTTTAAGAACAATTCCTTTGCCTTTTCAACTTCACCATTCTTACAATCTACTGAACCGACCGAAGTGCCCTCGTCCCTGAAGCCAAGGCGCAGTACATTCCGAGGTTCTTGGTCAAAGGATCTGTCGCCAATTTCAGAAGAAGATCTATATCAAGATTCTTTTTGCCCCCAAGGTTTAATTGATTTGACGTTTTCATGAGCCTAGTTGATATGACGTATCAACTTTATGTCAACTCCACTCGGGAGAAGTAATTACCCGCCCACTCTATAAACGCGGCTGATTGACGCCTATGAGCAGACGCCTCGCACCGTCAGATGCATACACGTGTCCCACATCCAACGATTCTCCTCACCTATAAATATCCAAAGTTTGACAAGAGGCAAAGGTAATGAAATTCTTACAACATAGCTTTCCATAACAAGCAAATATATATTCTCCTCCCTACTATTTTGCACAACCTTGGTATTGTTCCGATCACCTGAGGCTAACTTGACTGTCGGAGTGTATGCGGCTGCTACTACCCCCGCTGGTTCCAGCCGTATGCATCTGACCATGCGTTGACTGTGCGCAGGGAGGAATACATGGAGTAGCTATCGGTTGGCCACGTTGGGGGTCTAATTTGTGAGGTCAACAGATTAGCGCCGTCTGTGGGATTACGTCCCGTCCAAAGTTTTCCATTCTCCACCAGAAAACTAGTGACTTAGCCTGAAAAGGGCACATTCTTAGAAAAGAGCAAAGTCGAGTTATAATCCAAATTCTTATCACCCTTGAAAAAGGAGATAAGATGAGTTACAACCATGAAGACGAGAACCCTATGAGAGAGGTCTCTAAAGAAGAGGTGCTCCATAACAATGTCACTCACCAGAGACCCCATCACCGGCGTCGTTGAGGTGAAAGAACAGTCATGCTCATAGAAGGAATGATTCAAATAGCTGCGGGCATGAGAAACATCGCAACCTAGAACATGGCAATGCATGAACTTCTCATGCAAGCCCGAGGTCACCAGAGCTCTCAAATGCCCCAAGAATCTTACCCAGTTCAGGAAACCTCAGCATCTCGTTCTCGAGGCCATGTGAGCCAGCACAGAGAGTGCCCCCTCGAAAGAGAAGTGGGTGCAGAAGCCACATCCTATTTGCAAGGCAGCCAGCAGAACCACAATTGGGGGACAATTTCCCTCATAAAAATATTAAGCACAAAGGTCGGTCAGCGTCTTCGACCGAATAGGGCAGGACCCTAGTAATAGGGTCCGCTCAGTGCGAAGATCAGTTCGGCAAGAACAGGAGCAAGAGCAAGCACCTCCTCCTCCTAGAAATAGGATGGAGAAAAGGGACTTAGTTGATTGGGGCAATTGAGGAGCAGCACCTCCACCTCCCCAGAACATTGAAGATGATGAAGGGTCAGATAGGCCTTGTCGATCCTATGAAATCGACGATGATGATGAAAACCTCCCTTTCTCAAGTGAAATCCGAAGTTTCCCGATGGTTGCTAATTTCATGCCCCCTAAGATCCCCAAGTATGAAGGAAAGGGGGATCTAGAGAAGTACCTCACCAAGTACATAACACAGATGAGTCTCAAGGGAGCTTCGCCTGCTTTGAAGTGCAAAGCCTTCCACTTAACCCTAAGCGGAGCTGTCGAAGTGTGGTACAGCGGACTTCCTCCCCTGAGCATTAGGAGTTGGCCGACTCTGAAGAAAGCATTCTCGAATCAGTACCTCTCACGCAGAGAAGGAGAGGCCTCGGTGCAATGCCTGCAAGATATGAGGCAGGACCCTGGAGAGACGCTGAAAAGCTATCTCGCCAAGTTTACAGACGAAATCACGTATTGCGAGCAGGTCACTAACAAAGAAGCTCTTTCAGCCTTGAAAGACGGCCTCAACATAAACACTTTGTTCTGGAGGGATGTGCGCAGCAAAAATCTCACTACTTATGATGAACTAGCAGAAATGATGAGAGTTGAGATCGTCAGTGAAGAGATGATTGATCACCGAAATCGTGCCGCGCAGGGCTCCCTTCGCCTCAAAGGCAGGTACGTCGAGGACCCGCAGCGCACCTTGTCACTCAGCAATGGACTCAAGCAGGTCATACAATAGCTCCAACCTCCGGACAGGCACTGGCTTTTGCCACGCTAAATGCAGTGCCAGTGTTGGTGTACGAGAATTTCCCTGGGGGAGTAGGGTCATCTGGAGGAATTGATAGTAATAAAAAGAAGAAGAAGAAGAAGCTGTCAAACAGGCCCTTAGAAAGGGCAAGGTTTTGCACTTTTTACCAACTCTATGGGCATGACACCAGCAAGTACCGAGACGCTCCTCGACGCCCGGATCGGAGCGACCCACATCCCTCCAGGAGGAATGAATATCCTCACAGATCCACCTCCCCGAACAGGGGAGAGAGAAGACATAGAGAGTAGTCACCCCGAAGAAGAGAATCAAGGGACCGATGAGAGTCCAGACAGAGAGATCAGGCCCTATTTTCTAGAGGCCAAATCATCAGGGAGATCGACACGATCATTGGGGGACCTCACATCGGTGACAACACCAGGAACGCCCAAAGAAATTACACAAGGAAAGCAAAGGACCCGCCAATGCTCACCTACATTTTCAATGAGTCCCAAGTGGCTAATAAGATGGCCCCAATCACCTTCTCCCAGGAAGATGCACAAGGAGTTCACCACCCCCATTGCGACGTATTGGTTGTGAGAGCTGTAGTGGCAAGAAACGGGCTCAAACGCATGCTCGTCGGCAATGGCAGTTCGGTGAATATACTATTCGGCTCCACCTTCGACAAGATGCAAATTGAACATGGGTTGATCCTCATGACCGATCCACTGTTTGGATTTACTAGAGTCAGCATCATCCCACAAGGGCGGATTGCTCTGCCCGTCGAGATGGGTTCAGCTCCTCTAGTGGCCCAACACTTCATGGAACTCTTGGTGGTAGACCACAAATCAGTCTACCATAGAGTATTGAGCAGACCCGCCTTGAAAGATCTTTGGGCTGTCACCTCCATCCACTACTTGTGTATGAAATTCCCAACTGAACATGGGATTGCCACGGTACGAGGCGACCAGATGGACTCCAGGGCATGTTACTTAAACTCTCTACGAAAATCGGAGCCCTAAACTGTTAACATGATCATAACTGAAGTTGCCAGTGAACCCAATTTGGACATGGAAATGCTCGATGCCCCTGAACAATGGTATACCTCCGATTAGGAGGAAGACGTCGACATAGAAGAGGCCCCCGAAGAAGGGCACCCTCTTGATGAATTAGATCCCCAGATAATTGATTCCGAGCCAAATGCAATCCCAATGGAAGAACTTGAAACCTTCTTCACCAACCCAGAGGACCTCAGTCAGGTCCTGTGAATAGGAAAGGCACTGTCCCCTGAAACAAAAGAACAAATGATGAGCTTTCTGAAAAGGAACTTGGATGTCTTCATTTGGAAGAATGAAGACATGGTGGGAATAGATCCAAGGATCAGTTGTCATCATCTTAATATCAACTCCTCATGTGCCTCACGTAGGCAGAAAAGATGTGCCCTCAACCCGGAACGGTACGAGGCACTGAAAGAGGAAGTACACAAACTTAGCCACAGCAGCTTCATCAGAGAAGCCATCTATCCGAAGTGGAAATCCAACCCGATTCTGGTAAAGAAGTCCAGTGGAAAGTGGAGGGTGTGCGTAGATTTCACAAACTTAAATAAGGCATGCCCTAAAGATAGCTTTCCACTTCCAAGGATAGACCAACTTGTGGATTCCACCACCGGCCTGAACTCTTGAGCTTCATGGATGTATACTCAGGGTATAACCAGATACTCATGTTCCGACCTGATGAGAAGGCTACATCATTCATCACAGACAGAGGACTGTACTGCTACAAAATCATGCCCTTCGGATTAAAAAATGCTGGGACTATATATCAGAGGCTAGTCAATATGACGTTTGCCGAACTTATTGGCAAAACCATGGAGGTCTACATGGACGACATGCTAGTCAAAAGCCTTCAGGCCAACGAACATGTAAGTCATCTCAACCAAACCTTTCAGATACTTAGAAAATATAAAATGAAGTTGAATCCCCTCAAGTGCACCTTTGGGGTAGCTTTGGGTCAGTTTTTGGGATATATTGTGAACCAAAGAGGTATCAAAGTGAACCTAGTGAAGATAATGGCCTTGCTTGAAATTAGGTCACCTCAGAAACCAAAGGAGGTCCAAAGCCTCAATGGTCGGATAGCAACACTCAGTTGCTTCATCTCTAGAGCTATAGATATGAGCTTACCCTTCTTCAGTATACTGAAGCAAAGAAAGAAGTTCCAATGGACTTCTGAGTGCGAAGAAGCCTTCCAAACGCTGAAGAAGCACTTAGGAGAGGCACACCTGTTGTCAAAACCTCAACCATAAGAGCCATTACCACTGTACTTGGTGGTCTCGGACGAGGCGGTCAGCGCTGTCCTAGTCAGAGAAGAAAATGAGCACCAGTTATCGGTATACTATGTCAGCAAAGCACTCCTCCCAGCTGAAACACGCTATCCAGACATGGAGAAATTGGCACTCGCTCTCATCACAGCCTCAAGGAAACTGAGGCCATACTTCTAGGCCCACTCAATTGAAGTTCTCACCAACTTCACATTGAAGCAAGTGCTACAGAGAGCAGACGCATCAGGACGCCTGCTAAAATGGGCGATTGAGCTTAGTGAGTTCAACATACTGTTTCGACCTCGACATGCCATCAAGGGCCAGACCCTTGTAGATTTTGTGGCTGAGTTTGCCAAAACCCCAAAAATGGAGGCAACAATGGAACCAATCGAGCCCCCAACGTGGAAACTGTTAGTAGATAGATCCTCAGGAGAGGTCGGCTCCGGGCCAGGAATCGTCTTGGAAAACCTAGAAGGCCACAAGCTAAATTGCGCAGAAAGGTTCGGCTTCAAAGCCTCGAATAACGCTACTGAATATGAGGCCCTTCTTGCAGGCCTTATACTGGCGAAGGAAATGCAGGCCATAAGGCTCCTAGCGAGCAGCGATTCTCAGCTTGTAGTGAGTCAAGTCATTGGAAACTTCGCGATCAAAGATAGTAGCATGATTACATACTTGAAAGTAGTTCTGGACCTAATTCCTCATTTTGAAAGGTTCGAACTGATTCAAGTCCCACGCCTAGAGAATACTCATGCAGACGCCCTGTCAAAATTGACCAGCAGTAAGGATTCAGAGCTACTAAAGACTGTCCCCATTGAACACTTATCGAAGCCCTCCATTGTCGAAGGTAAAGAGGTGCTATGGATAGAAGGCACCCCATTGTGGATGCAACCCATCATCATCCATGCTTCTAGAAGCGGCAAGGAAGTTAAGAATAAGGGCTGCACACTTCGTCTTACAGGAAGATATCATCTACAAAAGAGGATTCGACTCGCCACTTCTCCGATGTGTTGGGGGTGAAGAGGCCATGTATATACTCAGGGAAGTCCATGAGAGAATCTGTGGGAATCACTCTGAGGGAACGGCTCTGGCACACAAAGTACTCCGACAAGGCTACTTTTGGCCGACCCTGAAAAGGGATGCTTGCCAGTTTGTCCAGAAATGTGACAAGTGCTAGCGCTTCTCAAATATTCAAAGGTAACATTCTCAGAGCCTCTCCATAGTGACCAGCCCTTGGCCGTTCGCCAAATGGGGCATCAACTTCATTGGCCCATTCCCAAAAGGAAGAGGAAGCGCGACTTTTGCCATTGTCGCCATCGATTATTTCACCAAGTGGGTCGAAACTAAACCTCTTGCCAAGAACACCGAGGCGAATACTACAAAATTCGTCTGGAAGAACATCATTTGCAAGTTCGGCATTTCCCACTCCTTAGTATCTAACAACGGGAGACAATTCGACAACAAGAAAATGCGAGACTTATGTGACGAATTGGGCATAAAGAAGGATTTCTCAACGCCTCATCACCCACAAGCAAATGGGCAAGTTGAGGCAGTAAACAAAACAATCAATCATACCCTGAAAATGAAGCTTGACACCTCGAAGAGGGCTTGGACCGATGAGCTTCTCCAATTTCTCTGGGCCACTAGAACAACTAGCCGAACTGCAACGGGGGAGACACCCTTCTCCATGACCTAAGGAGCCGAGGCCATAAGCCCGGTGGAGGTAGGAGTCCCATCGCACCGCTGAATACACTTCAATGAGACCAGTAACGACGAGGCTCGAATGAGCGAACTCCACCTCCTTGAGGAAAGAAGGGATGCCTCCCAGGTGAACTTGACAAAGTATCATAGAAAGATGACCCGTTATTATAACTCCAAGGTCAGAAATCGGACTCTTCGTCTGGGGGATCTCGTCCTTAGAAGGGTCTTCCAATCATCAAAGCCAACCGGGTCTGGAGTGTTAGGACCGAACTAGGAGGGTCCTTACCGCATCCGAAGGGAATCCCGACCTGGTACTTTTGAAATTGAAGACATGGCAGGGAAAGCACTCACTCATCAATGGAACATCGAACACTTGAGGAAGTACTATCAGTGATGAACTTGTGTTTCAATCCGATCTCAATGTTTTCTAATAAATGTGTTATGATCCGATCTCATTTGTAACTTCCCTATCTTACTAAGTGTTGAAAATGCCTTAGTTAAGGGTGATGTAACTTCTCTAAGTAATGATAGTTCAATTCTTTGTCACAGCGGTTAGTAAATTGTTACCTCAGCTCTTCAATATGTTAATTAGTCCGATCTTCTGTTAGTAATCGATTATTGGTAAATGGTGCTTAATGTTTACTTAAGTGGTTGTCATTCATATACTTAAGTGTAAACGGCTCAACACAATAGAAAAGCAGAAGCAACAATACTTAACAAAAAAAAAATTCATTTATTCATTTGGAATTGAATTACAAGAGGCCAAAGCCATTACAAAAATTGATTGACTATTCTACGGGAGCATCCTCCACCCCAACCTCCACCTTGCCTATCCCAGGGGCCTCTGGTGCGCCCCCTGTGAACCTATCAAGCCGACCTTCAGTAGGCCCACCGAACTCTGCCTCCAACGAGGATATGTCCAGAGTGGGTGGACCTTTTTCAGTCGACCCAATAGTCTTTGGGCACTCCAAGAGGCCCAAAAGTTTGCAAAATCGTCGTACAGGGGATGCTATTCAAAGTAGTCAATGAAGTTCTGCACCGCCACCTCCCATGCCGACTTAAGCTCCTCTTTCAGAGAGGCGATCTCCTCAGCTTGGGCATCTGCCCTCTACCTCAGCTCCGCCTTCTCTTTATTAGAGGCCTCCAAAGCCTCAGTGGCGAGCCGATGGTACTCATTTGCATGATCAACCCTTCGGGTAATAGCAGCCACCTGGCACTCCACTTCATAGAGTTCCTTCTTCAGCCGCTCTATGTCCCCCTTGGTCGTTACCAGTTGAGCCTTGGCCTCCTTCCTTCCTCTCGCTTCCTCCTCGGTCTTGTCCCGGGCCTTTCTTATTGCGTCACCGTATTGCATCGCCCCTTCAAGGCGCTTGGCGAGGTCCTCCCTCTTAGCGTTGAGGTCTTTCACCAAGCCCTCAAGTTGGACACTTGTGCTTAAGGCCCAAGCCACACAAGCACTGTTGGCCACCACCAAATCCTCGGCAGTGCAGGAGGCGTTGTGGTCTCTCCATTCCTCAGTCTAATACTTATTGTGGACCACCGTCACCACAGCCGTCTCTGGAGGAAGAGCCTCCAGCACTTCCTTCACTGGCCTCTCTGAATTGGTGCCCAAGAAGTCCACCTCCTTCGAGGGACGGATCCTTTTCGTCTTTGGCTGCCCCGGCACTTGGGCAATGGGCACAGTAGCTACTGACGATGTGGTCGGGGCAGGAGAAGCCTCTGATGGTGCATGCATTTTCTCCGGGATGACCACCCCGGTAGGAATTGTTGTCTGCCTCAGAGCTGGGGTTGCCTCGCCACAGTTGGGCGCTTCGAGGAGACATCAGGCTTCTTGCCCTTCCGCAGCAAATTTGAGTCCGTGTCCTCCGCCACCTCCTCCTCGGTCGGAGGCTGAAGTCTTTTGCTGGCCTCCACCAGATCCTCCATCTGCTTTTTGTACGCAGATGAGGAGGTCTTCAGGGCTCTCGCCTCCACCATCATCCTTTGGATGGTTTTGAAGTCTAGCCTCAGAGGTAGCTTCTTGTTAAAGTTATCTGCAAGGGAACAAGCAAATTAGTACAAGTGTAAAGAGTTCGGAAAGTACTGAAAGGTATACGCTTCGGGACATTTACCTTGAGAGGCCATCAAGTCGTGTGTCATGAAGTGGATGTTTTTCTTAATCAATTGGTGGTATGACTTCTTCTTCGGAGGTAGCTGATAGATAATGCAGATGATGTTGAAGTCGTCGATGGAATGCTCACATCGAGGAAGTGCGCCTTCAAAAACAAACAGAGTAGTTAAGAACCGAACTGAAGAAGAATAAACAAGAAACATAGAGCCACAGTACTCCCTAAGTGTTGAATACTTCGTGGGGACCGTAAGAGGCACCAGGGGATCCCCCTCCATCGTGTCCCATCCCTCGGCAGCCTAGTACCACGAGCTCTTCCACTCTTAAAGGAGCTCGACAGATCAAGCACGAATGGAGTGTGGGAACCCCATGAAGTCAAGTAGTACTAGCCCCTGGTCTTATCTCCCAGCCGCTACCTTGGAGATGTAGAGGGTCTGGAATACAGAAAAAGACATCTCTACCCCAAGCGACGCCTTCTTCCACAACATCCAGGAGCCCACCATTTGGCTCCAGGAGATCGAGTTCAATTGGGTAGGAGCTAAGCCGTATGACCTAAGTACCATATAGAAGAAAGGGTGGATTGGGAGCCTAAGGTCAGCCCTAAGGATCGCCTCACTGATTGCCATGCACCTTGGCCTAGGGTAGCAGGTTCACTCATCAGGTTCTGGGAGGATCAGATCTACACTATCTAGGATCCTATATTCAGCCCTAAGTCTCTCCAGGTCGGCACCATTTAGCTTAGAGGGGTAATCCGACGCCCCCCAATGCACAGATGTGTCTACTAGGCTATCTGGTCTCTTCCATATGTTCTCCTCTCCCAATAATCGCTTCGACTATTTCAGAGGAGGTCGCCAAAATGGGCTCATCTAACCTCACTAGTTCCAACGCCCTCCCCGAGCTACCACTACCCTCATAAGCCATTTTCAGAAATGAAAAGTTTCAAATACTTACTGAAACTTTCGAAATGGAGTGTCCCGCGCTCGAAAATGGTCAAGAAATAATGTAAGTCGCCGAAAACTAGGATTTCTTGTTGAAAAATGCTTGAAAATCGCCGGAAAATGCAAAGATTTTGAGAGCAAATGGGGTTTTTGATTTCGCAAAAGTGAAAAGCTCCAAAAACATTCAAGCCTGCCTTTTATATAGCTTCCCAGTTGATCTCCACCGTTGAATTCAAATACAATCAATCTAGGCCATTCATTGCTTCATCAATCTAGGTTGTTGAAATGAAACGCCAGATTTGATCTACGCCTAAGATCTAGCTGTGACCTTCACGTTCATGCAAAACGCGTTGCTTCGATCATCGTCAGCCATCTACAATAAGTAGCCGCAGCAGCCTTTTCTGGAAATGGGCATCGCATCCAACTGTCGCCTTGAAAATACGCGACAGCTGTCAAATCATTTAACATCAGAGATGCCCGCCTCAGATCGAGCTCTTCACTCAGCTTTACAAAGCTTAGACGCACCTGACGCGAAGTCCCCTGTGGGTCATTACCTCGGTAGTCGCATCTCCTCCTAAGTTTTACAAAGTTTTAGCTATCTCCCAACGCGTCGTCCCCTATGCGTCAGCGCACTGGTGGTAGATGAGCTCCTCACTCAGCTTTCTAAAGCTTAGACGCACTTGATGCGGAGTCCCCTGCGGATCATTGCCTCGGTAGCTGCGTCCCCTTCTAAGCTTTATAAAGCTTTAGCCATCTCCCAACGCGTCATTCCCTGTGGGTCAGCGCACCGGTGGTAGATGAGCTCCTCACTCAGCTTTACAAAGCTTAGATGCACCTGACGCGGAGTCCCCTGTGGGTTATCGCCTCGGTAGCTGCGTCTCCTCCTAAGCTTTATAAAGCTTTAGCCATCTCCCAACGCATCGTCCCCTATGGGTCAGCGCACCGGTGGTAGATGAGCTCCTCACTCAACTTTACAAAGGTTAGACACACCTGACGCGGAGTACCCTGTAGGTCATCGCCTCGGTAGTTGCGTCCTCTCCTAAGCTTTACAAAGCTTTAGCCATCTCCCAACGCGTCGTCCCCTGTGGGTCAGTGCACAGGTGGAGATGAGCTTCTCACTAAGCTTTACAAAGCTTAGACGCACCTGACGCGGAGTCCCCTGTTGGTCATCGTCTCGATAGTTGCATCCCATCCTAAGCTTTACAAAGCTTTAGCCATCTCCCAACGCGTCATCCCCTGTGGGTCAGCGCACTGGTGGTAGATGAACTCCTCACTCAGCTATCCAAAGCTTAGACGCACCTGACGCGGAGTCCCCCGTGAGTCATCGCCTCGGTAGCTGCGTCCCCTCCTAAGCTTTAGCCATCTCCCAATGCGCCGTCCCCTGTGGGTTAGCGCATTGGTGGTAGATGAGCTCTCACTCAACTTTACAAAACTTAGATGCATCTCATGTGGAGTCCCCTGTGGGTCATCGCCTTGGCAGCTGCGTTTCCTCCTAAGCTTTACAAAACTTCGACAGTCTCCCAACACATCGTCCAGTTTGCAACACATCGGTCTTGGATAAGTTCTTTCCCTACACAATAATGAATCTTTAGCACGTCTGCCCAAGGTCAACGTGTCGGTGAACACAGAAAACGACCCACAAGTTCTCATAAATCATGGTCCCTATCCCGAGGCGAACATACCCAATCAGGAAAACAAGTACACCCATGATATAAATATTCATGCCTAAACTTGGGGGGACCACTGTTACGCCCCTATCTAAACAAATTCGAAAAGTCTACCACCGCGTCATACGAGGTCCCATCCGAAGTGATTCCGAAGTGACGCCAACACCAATGTTGTCGATCTGCTAATGCACTGCAAGGCACTGACAATCTACTGAACCGACCGAAGTACCCTCATCCCTGAAGCCGAGGCGCAGTACATTTCGAGACTCTCTGTCAAATTATCCGCCGCCAATTTCAGAAAATGATCTATGTCAAGATCATTTTTGCCCCCAAAGTTTAATTGATTTGACGTCTCCATGATCCTAGTATGCAATTTGTGTGGTGCACATTTCATTCACTTTTTCTTTTACTATATATATATATATATATATGAGAAAAATTCATTTGTGAACGTGAAAGATATTCATAAATTCGTTCAATCTGACTTACTTTTCATCTATTTTCTTTTTATATACTTTTGATTCTTTGTCCGAACCTTTGGTATTCATTTAAATTTATTCCTCTTTTCGTTCCACTCCAGCTTAGTAATGAAAATATTTACTTATAAGAATGAATATATATGGTGAAAAGATTCCATCACTTAAAAGTTCGAAATAGAAGCAAAAGGTAATATAGTTACAGGACCAATCTACAGATAAGTCAAATGCTTCATGAGTAGCTTAAAATACAAGTGATATTTTAAAGTTCATTTACAAATTCCTGAAGCTATTTGGTGTTACATCTTGCACTTAAACTAGACAAAAAGAACAAAAATCAATTCTAAAGTGCACTCGCCTTTGAAGTGAATGTGTTAACTTTCAAAACCTTCTGCAAGTCGAATCCAGAGTCAAAAGCAACATCCTCAAGTATTTTTGCTATGACTTGCGATAATAATTGTAAACAAGTTGATGGATAGTAATTGTAAACACAAGTCTTACCATTTTTTAACTACCAGATCACTAACCACAGGCAGTAAAAGCAGACCTTTTTAAACCATATATATTGTTCAGTTTATTAGTAAATTGCACACTAACTATTACTGATTGAAGTTTATTACACCCACGTGATATCATTTTGAAATGGAAACCCATTATAATGTTACACAGATGTAAAGTTAGAAATTTACCTCATCCTTCAACTCATCTATGGACTCCTCTACATGACCATGAAGAACATCACTCATCTATGGACTCCTCTACATGACCATGAAGAACATCCATTGATACTATTACAACTGTTTTATTGTTCTCACGCCATAAGAAAGCAGGAACTAAACAAAAAATTGCAAATCTATTCAGTCAATTGATATTCTATAACAAAATATGTGATGGAGAAGATTACCGACTTTTGATGATCTTTAGATCGTTCAATGAACTTTTTGGAAATATCATGACCCTGGTATGAAGCTAGAACTGTTCGAATATCATCCGATCTGTGTTTAACCATATATTCAGTCAAAAAAAGTGGTCTACAATTAATCAGAAATGATTGGATGTTAAATCTCACATGATCATCAACTAAATCAAGCGGGTCACACAAATAATTTCATACAGAAAGGATGCTTACATTCGAGGAATGGAATAATACAGACCAAAAAGTATATTATCTTCTGGTTCGCCTCGCCGTCGTTTCATACGAACAACATTTTCTGGCTGAAGACTACTTTCTGAAGCATGACGACTAATGTAAATAACCTTTCAGGATCTCTATTGAGCTTCGGAAGGTCTTGATAGCAGGAATTACAAGTTAATCACAAAAACATTGAAATAGCTATGGCACTTCAGTGAAGTATTGAAACACTGGCAGGTATATTTGTTGCAATTCAATTTTTCTTAGTCAAAAATCAAAAATTGACTAGTGAAAGTTAAAGTCAATTAAGGACTAAAATGAAACTAAATATTTTATTGGGTTTTATTTTATAATTGGCAATATAAGAGGGTTTAATTGGATACAATTTAAAGTTGGGAATTTACTTTTATATTAAGGGAAATTAGAAGGATTAAATGTTATATTAAAATGGAGTTGAGGGACTTCCCTTGCAATTTTTAGTAAGTGGGCCTTTATATACCTTTGACCCATTTTTTTCTCCAAAACACACACTCACACACTAGAGCGCAGAGAAGCAGTAAGGCTGGAAAAAAAAATGGAAGAAGAAGAAAGAAAGGAAGAGAAAGGGAAGAAGAAGAGAGGTAAGGGTTAATCTCTTCAAGTTTGAATTTAATTTATCTATTTGTTCCAAGTGATAAATGTATGATTTAAGTTAAATTTCTAGGGTTTTAACTTGTAGTAAAAATTTTCAATTTAGGTGAGATAAGTACGAATTGGAGCTCAACCTTGGGGATTCCTTAATTTCCGATTTTAGCAAGGTAATAAATATTATTTTTAGCAAACCCTAGAAATTTTATTTGGGATTTTGGATTAAGTAGTGGTCATGAAAATGATGGTGATGAGGAAATAATTATTTAGAAGTATGAATTTATGGAACAAGAGGAAAATTTAATTGGTCGTAGCATAGTGACAAGTTGTCACTAGAATGAAGTGGGTAGTTACATTAATGCTTGGAATGAAGGTTATTTTGATGAATTAGTTATTGGTCAAGCGATCATAAAGTGTAATCAGCTCCAATCGATAAAGGAAAATTTTGAAATTTATTCAAGTATTAAGAAATTTAATTTAAGTACTATTATTAGATATTAAGGTTTCTTGATTTGATAGTGGTTAAATTGGTTATTAATATCGTATTTCAGGTGGTGATGAGGAGATTGGAAATGTTTATTAGGCAGTCTAGCTTGTAGCTCGTAGCTCGTACTTTGTGAGTGGATACAAACTTATTTTTCAGAAATTAGTATTTATTAAATTTATATTATATGAAATTCATACAGTTGATTTGACAACATGATTTTTAGAATAAAGTGGATTTTATAATTTATTTTAAAGTTAAATTAAGTTCAGTTAAATCATTTGATTAGCAAGTTATATGAATATTAAATATTTCAGTCTAATTAAAGTTATTTTTAAAACTACCAGAAAGTATCCAAGTGATTTTACCCTAGTCTACACTGGTGTGAATGTGTTTCCACAATGTATGACTACATATGGTTATTTTACCCACTTTGAACCGGTGTGAATGTGTTTCTACAGTGTATTATCAGTTATGCTGATTTTACTCGCTCTGCACTATTGTGAATGTGTTTTCATGGTGTATGACCAGATTATCAGAGGTCTTTGGGATCCACTTTCGTACACACATAGGCTTTGGGCCGTGTACTAGGGTGATTAGCCTTTGAGATAGCTCTGCATACGTATGACCAGATTATCATATGTGAATGACCTTGCTTTGTACATCGAGATTACACTGTATATGAGTAAGGCTATTCATTGGGTAACTTTTTGGTGTGATTTTTCAGTATTTTACAGCTTATCAAATTTCAGATTATAGAGTTCAATTTCTTCAATTCTCAGAATAAAACTTCCAGCTTACAATATTGAACAATAACAATATTTTATAGATTTTTATTAATATCAGATTCTTTATATTCGTTATAATTTACAGTTACTTATCTAGAATTAAGAACAAAGAATTTTTATAATATAATCAGGCTTAGTTTTTAAAATGTTACTAGATTCAGAATTTCTCAAAAATTTAATAAAATTAGAATTTTTAGAAAATATGTATAAATGGGAAAAGTATACTTATTTACAAAATTTCCATTCACTGAGTTACATTCTCATATATTTTGTCATTTTTTTGATCAGGAGACCGCTAAATTTGAAATACTTGGGAAAGCCTGCTGAAGTCAAGAGACCGTCTCATAATATGTAATATATGGTTGGGGATTCATGTTTACCAAATACTTTGTTTAATATTTTGTTTGATGTGCACTTCGTAGAAGGATTTATAATTGATGTAATGCTGGGATGTAGAAATGATGTTTTGTAGTAGAAGTTCTCAATCGAATTTAGTTGTATTTTGTTTTAGTTATGGTGGTATTAGTGGAACTGGTGGTTCCCAAAATTTTTGGTTTAAATGTCTATATGAGGTTTTGTTGATTTTTATGTTGGTTTAGTCCATGCTTCAGGGAAAATTCTGTCAAAATTTTTATAAAAATATATCACAGTCAAAGTAAGTCAAAGTTGCCTTGGTGGTGGATCCTGCATTTAGTTGGTATCTACCATCGGCACACAACACGTGTCAAGTTAATTAGGTTGATTCGGAATGGGTTGTGTCAATATTTTTTACTTTTTCATAATTAGACCTATAAACAAATGAATTTTTGTAGGATTGAATCATCACGCAGATACCATCTCGATGTGGGACGTTGAAGTTCAAGGAACAGAGAGTTTGAAGAATAAGCAACTTTGTCATACGTGCTAGCAATACAAATACAATTAACTATGAAGAGATCATTAAAATTATAACCAAGTATCCTTTTCCCTAAAAGCGACAACTTGTACAGCATAACTATAATTTCAAATAATGTTTAACTTTACAGCTATTCTTCGCAGATGCATTAGATGTACTAAAATCCAACTCAACAGCTACATGGGCGAGAAAGAAAAGAAAATAAGCTTCAATGAAATCAAAGTTGTGTATATTCATTAATAACAAAAAGAAAAAACATGCACTACACAAAATTACTACACAACTACGAGAAATAATATCATTTTATTAAGAACCAAACTTACAGGTCGTACATTCACTTAACCCATCTACTAATTTCCTTGAAGTAGCATGTTAAGTGTGTTGGATGGTATTAGGCCTTTCTTACCCCAAAAGCTAGCTCAAGAGATGAGCCTTTTCCTCACACTTATAAACTGAATACCAATCTCATCCAAAACCGACGTAGGACAACCTCAATAATCTTTCCCTCATACATCGGACTTTGTGGGAGACTAAACACGTCTGAGCTTCACGGGAGACTAAACCATCTCCGCCTCACACAACGCTGCCTGTAGGGAGACCAAACCCGTCCATTGATTTTGAAAATTTGTATCAATTGCTGAAATACTTTGTCAATTTTTTGCATATATTGCTGAATCGTATCTCCCAAACTTTGTTCTCTCTCTTGTTGGGGATGATTTGAACTACTCTAAAAAGCTTTTTGCTAATTATCAAACCATTTGGAGTTCGAGTGTTACCTCTATCCTGGATTATATGCATGTCCAGATGGGTTGAAATTATAGGAACCATTCTGAATTAGTTTACTTATTCCTCTGGAGAAACCAACAATAAGCAATTTTTAGTAGCACGATTGGCTCCACAATTCTCACATATAGAAGTGACCATCACTACATGTGCTTTATGTGTTTAAGATTTTATCAATAACTTTCCCTACTTTGTCAAAGTAGCAATATGTGCATTAGTAGATGTTGTGATTTCTAACTCATGAATTCCAACTGTTTTCTTTGAGATTACTCTTTTTTGATGAAAACATGGAATATGTAGTTGCAATCAACTCAAATAATTCCTAACATTGTTGAACTGATTTACCAATTATAGACTCGTTTGTAGAAGAATCCACCTGGGATTCAGCTAGTGGAGAAAGTCCGGAGTAGAAATATTGTACCTACTTTTCCCTATTATTCCATGATTTGGACACTTTTTCATCAACTTCTCAAATCTCTTTCAAGCGTCATGATAACTTTCCTCATCGAGTTGTTGGAATGTTTGGATTTTGAGTCGTAATTTTTGCTACTTTTGTAGGTGGAAATAATTTATTACAAAATTTTCTCATCAAATCCTAGTGATATTGCCTTGAGGCTCAGAATCCAACAACTCCAAAGCTACATCTCTTAATGTGTATGAAAATAACAACAATTTTGATTGCATCTTCATTAACCCCTAGAGCATGAAAGCATTGGAAATTTTGAAGAAATCTTGAGATATATGTGTTCGGGTTTTCTCGAGATAACCTGTAGAACTAGAGAGTGTTGCGGTCAAGTTGATCCAATAAGCCTTATATGAAAGTTATTTTATTCAAAATCTGGATATACAATAATCGAACTTTCGGATGCTACTATAGGAGTTACAAAAATTAACACTAGCAAGTCTCTTTCATCAATCTCAACTTGTTCCGTTGCTGAATTTGTGGTGTCGCTACTCTAGCAGCTCCTTGTCCAGCTAGAAGTATAGGAATATTTTGTTCTTTGCCATTTCATGTTTTTGTTTTTTGCTTTTGTTCTTTGAGTCTTCGTCTTAAGGTACATTCTATTTTTGGATCAAAGGGTTCAAGATTGTTACCTTGAGGATGAAGCATACAATGAACACATTTTTATTTGTAAGAAAGAAAACTAAACTAACCAAATAAAAGTTAAAAATAAAATAAACTAAGATTAAATGTAAATAGTTCCAGACAACAACACTAAAAACTTGTTTTTTTAGTTTTTTTTTTATTGCAAGTATACGATATCAAACAAGCAATATAATAAACCTTTAAATCATGATAATCATTCTTGTAGAGGCTATTATTTATTCCTAATTTACTATTTCTACTTCTATTTTATGAAACAGTTTATGATATAAGATTGTTGGTCTAAATTATACTAACTTGAATAGTATTGGATGCACACAAAAATTGAATTTGGTTTTTAAATATGAAAGCGATATTAGGGCACACAATTTCATTTATCAATCACATTTAATTTTCTATTCAAGATTCATAACATAATATCGTGTTTAGTCAAATTCTTCTAACGCATTTAATTTATCTCTCTTGAGTACAAATTGATTCTATTTAATTAAGTCAATTCGATATATCTATGTTAATTCGAATACACTTTAGTTAAATGCCTTAAGTCTCTAAAAATCTATGTAACGACCACATTAAT
This sequence comes from Olea europaea var. sylvestris, assembly GCF_002742605.1. Lineage (NCBI taxonomy): Eukaryota > Viridiplantae > Streptophyta > Magnoliopsida > Lamiales > Oleaceae > Olea > Olea europaea. Next base: position 55,627 of record NW_019244609.1, on the reverse strand, counting down.
TTGAAAATGTATCTCTACGCTTTTATACTATTTTTCGGATTTTACTACTTGGTCGAAGCTTAAAACTCACATGACGACTCATAGTAGATTCACAAGATCAATAAATTATTGCCCCAGTAATTAAATTATTTCCCAAGTAAGTCACACCTTAAACATAATAAATAAAATCAACACGAATAAATTTGAGAACTATAGAATCTTGAAAATTGAATTAAAGGGTCACAATAAATTACATTATTTGCCTTAACAAAAGTTTTAGCTACGAATAATGGATGAAAGAAAAATTGAGTGCATCACCGGGTATTGAATTAAGATTTGGAGATGTTGATGAATCTTGCACCGAAATACTCTTCTTACCCAAATTGAAGCTTCAAATCTTGATTTCATGCCTTTTTTTTTTTTTTTTTTTTTTTTTTTTTTTTTTTTTTTTTTTTTTTTTTTTTTTTTTTCCTTTTTTTTTTTTTTTTTTTTTTTGATGTGTTTCTCTCTAATTCTCAAGTAATTTAACCACTTTTCTCCTCCAATTCAAGTCTTTATATAGCATTATACATTTTAGAAGAGTTCTCATCCAAGATAAACTAAAAAACATGAAAAGAAAATTAAAAAACATGAAAAATCCCCCAATCGGACCGCCTGCAGGTTGGAAATCCACGACCTACCTGTGGCATGCAGGGAAAATAGCGGCAGGGTGGGCCGCCGGTTTGCAAACTGAGGTCCATCAGTGGCCTAATTTCAACTTTTTGCAGTTTAGTCATTCAACTTTCCAAAAACATCTATTTTTATCCCCAAACTTTTCAATTGTCAATTTTTCGTGCTTAATCTCATGAATTCATCCAATTGCTCCAATAAGTTCTTTTGATTCACTAATTGAACCCCGAATGATCTTCAAGAGCCTGAATCAATCTTCAATTAAGCTCAAAATGACCAACTTTTGCACCAATTGCGCTCAAACTTGATATTTGTCTACAAGCCACAAAATTTCACATAATGAAGTAGAAATTTGCTCAAATAAGTTAAAATTTATCGAGATTAAAAGTATAAAGAAGTGTGTAAAAGACGCTTATCATTTGACTTTTAAATAATCAAAATATAGTCAAAAGTCTTTGAAGAGGATTTGGCATGATGTAGTCGTCGTGTTTATTGCATTTCTACACCAAAGATTTATAGGATTGATGTTGATTGTATTTGTTGAAATAAATTTTGGATTTCATGCTAAAAAGCATAGATAAGTTTCAAGATGGATAACCACGTCACTTTTCTAATCTCATATACTGTTCATCATCACCATTCACCAATTAAAGTAACCTATTGAGTTCCAACAAATCATTTCCAAGATACAATGAAGTGCAACATATCATTATTATGTTAATTGCGTTTTGAATTGATGATACTATGTTTAAGAATAATAAAAAAAAAAATTACTTGATTATTGAAGTAGGAAGAGTGGATGACATGATTTCTATTGCAATCATTGTTTATAAATTTTCATATGTAATAAGCACTATCAATTCCAATAGAGGATTTTTTTTTTTTTAATAACCAAAATATAGTGACGGAAAAAAGAAAATAATAATATATATATATATTTTTTTAAACAATAGTCTCCTACTGGCTACTTACATTTTCATAATCCAAAACAATACCTTTTCTTGAGGAAGAAAATTTTTCTTCACTTTATTTTTCCAGAACTTTTCCTTATTTTTCAAAATATTGACTAAACTATCTAATCATGTATACTAATTAGGAGAATAATGAATGAAGTGTTTGGATAAATGAGTTAGTACAATAGACTCATTTTGATCGAGTTTGCTCAAAATTTCACTATATTTAAGCTTTTGTTTGTCAATCATTCCATCACATTATTTTTTCTATAATTCTCATTTTCAATCACATATTCTTCATTAAAATAATATTATGCATAAATAAAAAAAATTTCATTCTTTTTTAACCACACATTTCAACATCAATCACTATTCTATAATACACTTTTTGAAATTTAGTGGGCACAAACATGCCCTAGATAAATATAAGATTAGACATGTAGGTGTTGTTTAAAATATCTTTTGATAAAAAATTTAGCGGATTTTAATTAAAAAAAATTAACAAAATTTAGAATTTAAAAGTTGATAAAAATTTATGGATATCGTGAATATATAGTTAAAATTAATTTTTTACCTTAGTTTAGCAAAATTTTAAGTTATTTGAAACAAGCATTTAGTCAATTTTTTAAATATCAAAAGAACCTATAAAGCCTGTTTAATGTAGATTTTTTGAAAATTGATTTTTTTGAAGAGCGTATAATAAAAAAGTAAAGAAAAATTATGATTCAAAGTAAAAATATTTTATTAAAAAAATATGCAATTGAAATAATTTTGAAGAAAAATGACTTTTTGAATATTTTATGACAAGTGAGACTGATAAAAGCCGTGATTGAGGCCGACAAATGCTTTATGTTATTTTTATATAAAATGACTTTTGACTCCTCGGTCATTATTTTCTATTTTCTTCATCAAATATCCCAATTAGTCACTTCCAAACTCGAATTAAAAGTGCGACCAAGAGCAAGATTAGCTCCTCCAGTCTCATCACCCAAGGTCACTTGAAATTTTCATTTTTCTTGTGGTTACTTTTACCTATTTACGAACTTTTGGAGAAATCGGGAACATTAATGGCCTATTTGATTGGCCAAGAATTTCATTGAAAGTGGAAATTGAATTCTACTTTCTAGCTTTATCCTTGTTTGATGGCATATATTTACCATGGAATTGGTATTCCATGTTTCCACCCCACATGCCACTTTTCCTTGTTTTCATGGAATTCAAATTCTTATGGGTATGGTAAGAATTGGAATTCTAAGCAAGTTTTATTTTATTTTTGTCTCTTTTTTTTATTATTATTATTTTATTGGCAATGGAAAAAAATTCTAAGAATTATTGTAAAAAATATTTTCCTTTAATTGACAATTTTCATGTAAAATAAAGTCAAACGAATACCATAAAATAGATAATTTTTTTTGAATTTTTCTTTCTTTCTTTTTTTGTTTTTTTAGTTGTTGTTGGCAATGGAAACAAATTTCATTCCCAATACCAATAAAATATATCTCTTTAATTGACAATTTTCATATAAAACGAAGTCAAACGAATACCAAAAAATATTTTTATTTCAACATATTCTACATGAAAAATTATATCAATCAAACACAATAATTTATAATTCCCATGAAAATAATTTCTAGACAATTCAATTCCTTGAAATTCGTTTTCTTTCCACCCAAATTCCATCTTTTCAATCAAACGGACCGTAAATTGATTAAGTCTGTGTAATCGAAAATAAGCATTCCTCGATGGATCAGCAATTAGGACTCAAAAGGTCCACTTTATTACTTGAACGCGACCCGTGCACTTGCGACATATATTTTTAGCGAACAAGTTTTTGGCACCGTTGCCGGAGAATGTTTTTACTTTGATTACCAATTTAGTTAATTTTAATTTTAACAATTTCTTTTTATTTGTTTTTAATTGCTTTTATTTTTGTATATTTTGGCTAACCTTCATATTGGTAATCTACCTTGTGCTTGTATTCTCTCCCAGTATTTTCAAATATTTGCAGGATTCTAACTTTGGTAAAGTAACAGAATTGTTGCAATGACAAATCTCTATGTGGACTGTTAAGATGCACTTGGAGGATATCCAAGTTGTGAAAATTGTTACGTGATGTAAAGGGAATTGCTTGCTTTCGCACACTAGTTTATGCACGCCAAAACTTCTAAGGTTTAGAAAATATTTGAGGTGTCGAAAACAAGCCATTGACAAAAATGATGAAGGGTACATGCTCGTGGGAGATTTGGTACCCTTCAATTTGGATGAGGACATTAAACTTGTAGGAGATGGTCCTCCCGTACTGAACGAAAAGGTAATTGTAAAGTATTTCAAAGAGCTTGCCAAATTGGATGAAAGTTATATGCTTATGTGAGATTACATGTACTGGGAAGAATATCAACAGTGGGGGTACAATCTACTTGATAGAGTCAATGAGACCGACTTCTCATTGCCCGTGGATTTAAATTGTGGATTGATCATTCAATCTGAAGAATTATTGACAATCGTAGAGGAGTTTAAAGTGAATGATAATTTAATCACAAAGAAGTGATCGAGGACGTAGGAATCAATGAAGACGAGATCAACGTACATTCGTCCTATTTCATTGATTGCGTAGGAGCTGATTTTGTAATTAAGTCCGATGAGGAGATAAAAATCTATATTGTTGAGTTTGTATCTGATGGAATGGGAAAGTCCTACTACATTGAAAATGGCAATGTCGAGGTTTCGAAATGTTGAACCCCAATGTTGAGGGCCCCCACCGCCCCGTCCTTGGAGCATCGTGATGGAGGTAAAGATTATAAAAAAATGCTTGTTGGGAGGCAACCCAACTTTTTAATTTTTATGCTTTTTATTTATTTTTATGTATTTTTATGCCTTTATCTAATTATCTATCATTTTTGGTAGGAAACTTTTTGAAGTCCCACACATACATGGTTCCTCACAAGTTTGGGGATAAATTGGTGTACAAGGTTACTTGCCCAAGTTCGTCAAGAGCATCCCGAGTCCGAGTCCAAGTCCAAGTCAAGCATTGGGACCTCTTCACAAATGTCCAACTGGGGAAGTTTCGTTCTCTCTCTCCTCTTTGTCTTGTTCTTTACACATTGAAGACAATGCGTGATTTAAGTTTGGGGTTGATTGTGCTTGAATTGGTGATTTTATGTTGACATGTTAGATAGCCTTGCTGGCTTTGAATGGTTTGATGTTTAAAATTGGTATTGCTTCATGAGCTATGTATGACCAATTATGTTATTTGTGCCTAATTTTTTTTTTTTTCAAAAAATTGCTTATCCATTTTAAGATCTTGAATTATTTTGAGCACAATAGTCAAGATTAATTGTTATGTAGATATGGAAATTTTTTTATTGATGGAGAGATTTTTGAATTGGTTGAACTAGGTTGTGAGTTGTTTGAAAATTTATATCAATCTAAACTCTCTTTTCTTTCACTTAACCATATTGCGAGATAAGTTTGGGTGTGGTCGAACTGGTTAAGGATATTATCTAGAAGTGTGTTGATTCCATGCATGTTGAAAATATTTGTGCGGAGTGTCTTTTGCTAAATATAAGCTAGGTAATGACCATATGCTAGGGATCTAAGCCTCATTTTTGTTGTACTTAAAAAAAAAATAAAAAAAGAGAGAATGATTATTAAGTCTGTTGGCCTAAACAACCAGGGAGTTATCGACCTAAAGCTCACTACAAGAGTCAAGAAGAAAGCTTAAGAAAGTGAGGTAAAGCATGGGATTTGGCTAAAGAAAAAAAATTGTTGTTATGAAATTGTCTTTGATATTTGGGCTTAGATAACTAGTGGATTTGAATTACTTAGTATAATCTTGAATGTGAAGTACTCATTGGTGGAGAATCATCATATGACTAAATGTTGAGATTGACGGTTGGAGCCAACCAAACTAGAGCGGAAAAAGAAATGAGCGATTGAGAGCAACCTTTAGATTTACACCTCGGGAAGTAAAAGAAATATCTATTTTAGTGTGAATCTCATGAACCAGAAAGGAAATATTTGACCAAAAATGATCAAGTTGGAGCCAATTTGAAGATTTTTTTGTCTTGACAACTTTTTCCTAATTTAGATAATGATTGAAAGCGACTTTACACGCACGCACCAATCGAACATTGGATAAGCTTAAATTATTTTTGCTAGCATTTCTTGGAGCATATTTGTGAATTAATTATACAATTTTAGACTCATTGATATTTTTAGCAAGCTATCTAATATGTTGATCATTATTATGTATGCTTGATTGTGTTGTAGATGATCTTGCTCAGGACAAGCAAGAGTTTAAGTTTAGGGGTATTTGATAAGTGTATTTTTGCATACTTATTTAATATCTAAATATGTTTTTAATTGATAAAATGAAAGAAATTCTACTCACAATTAGGTAACATTTGCTTTTGTAGACTAAAAATCATCCAAGGAAGGAGAACAAGGCAAAAGAGAGTAAAAAAAGACCAAAAGCGCACAAAAATGTGAAGTTGGGGACCAAAGCGCACAAGCGCCGAAAAGTTGGGGACCCAAGTTGCAAATTATGAAGGACTTGATTGAAAAGAAATTCAAAATTTCAGGACCAAATTGGATGAAAAAAAGTTGGACGACCGGACGTACAATTCTTTGGGGACCAAACTAAAGAAAAGGAAAAAGAAGGTAAGGGGCGCGCCTCAACTCCAATTTTTGGCCACTGAGAGCAACCAAAAGGCTAAGGCGCGCACCTCATTTTGTACTAGGCACACGCCTTAAGTTGAAAATCAAGACATGTGCGCACATTTTAATTTTTTTAAGGGGCTCTTCTTGCAATTTGGTTGAGACGATTTTTTTCCTTTTTAAGTACCCTTTTGATTCTTCTTCATTTATTTATTTATTTTGCTTTCTTTCTCTTTCATTTTTCTTGGATTTTGTGGAACAACCAAGGGCACAAGGAGAATACATCAAGGAAGGTGGAGAAATATTTGGGGAACTCGAGATTAATCTATAGCAATATTCAAGAATCCAACCAAAAATGGGGTATCACTTTTATCTTGAATTTACTCCATTATTTTTCTCCATTTGTAATGTATTGTGTAAAATATTCTCATTTTTATAACTTGGATAAAATGGGCTAGTTTATTTTGTTGGGATTTGTGGTATTAGTTTAATTTAGTTTTAATTAATTTCTTTGTTTGCTATTTAATATTAAAATGCTTGTTTCCTTGTGTTTATGCTATTGTATTTATTGCATTTTCATTTATGTGACTAATGAATGATTGTGCTTAGTGATTTGTACATCGTTCGAGAGAATATAATACATTTTAGATCAAATAGTAGAAACCCTAGGTTTATATAGGAGAGAGATATATACTCTTAGACTTCGTGACCCAATGAGCTATTTTCACAAATATTTAATGCAATTGTTTGGCTTTAATCGACATAGAGATATAATAAGTTAAACCAATCAATTAGAATTAATTTCACTTGAGAGAGGTAATTAACTAAAATTGGAAAATCAGGTCTAACATTGTAAATGAATGACTTGTTAATTGGTTTGTGAAGAAATTAATTAGACGACGGTTAAATGAAACCATGAATCCCAACCACGTTTTCTTTCGAAAATTCCCAAGATTTTCATATTTTCTTCTTTTGTAGATTTTTAGTTAATTTCCAAAATCAAAATTTTATTGTGTTTATTTTTATTGTTAGAATTAAATTAATTAAGGATGTATAATCGAAAGTAGGCATTCCTCGAGGGATCGACAACTCGAATTCAAAAGGTTCACTTTATTACTTGAACGCGACCCCTGCACTTGCAGCATGTATTTTTAGCGAACGCATACCAACAGCTTATATTGACTGCCTCAGTTTATTGATTACCCTACAATTCAAGTAGACAACAAAATGACTTCTGTGCTCCTTTAGCATTTTAACAATTTTTCTTGAGAAGGGCATTTCCGGCAATTCAAACATCAAAAACGATGGACTTCTAATTTGTCCGACAAATTGTTGAAGGTTGTACTCCCATTAAAGCAGGGAAAGACTTCTAATTTTTCTAACAAATTATTCAAAAACATCTATTTTTTCCTTTTAATCGGATTTTAATCCCACCAAACAAGGGCTACATGAGATTGACACCAGAACTTGTTAGATATGAATCACTGAAATGGACGAGTTTATGATTTGTGGGATGTGATTTCTAATGATTCGGCAAGTCAGTTTGCAAGAGGGCCACTTAAACAAGCCGAGACAGTACTCGGTACAAATTGGCAAATGTTCTTGCTAGCTTAGTTCAAGCTTTGTTTTCATTCCTCATGTGAGTGAGTTGAATTTGAAAATGTTTTAAATATAAATAAAAATTTGAAATTAATATACATTTATCCTTTCAGCCAAATCATTTCCATGATGATCGAATTCCCATCGACCACTTTTTACCCAGGAAAAAGAAAAGATTAAAAAGGAAAAACCAAAATCCTTAATAATCTCCGTTAGTAATTTTCTTGAAATTTGAATTCTTTCCTTTCATGAGCAGTTACAAGCAACAAATAATTTGTTTGGTTAGATAAGAAAGAAGTTTTTATAAACTAGAATTTGAATAATATGGTGCTTAGAAAAATAAACCAACCCAAGATATAAGGCCTCCATTTGCAAATAGTAATAGGAATAGTAGTAGATTTCACAAAATGTGTGAATAATAATGAGTGATAGTTATAAATATATGTTTGAAATCAATGCTTAACTGACTGAATTTATAAATCAATTTATACATAGTATCCAAACAAAGGCAAAATTGTGATGCAGATATTTGCTATTCGACACCCCCCAACATTGCAAATGAGATGTTTTGACGATATGCTATATTTGTTAAGGCGAAGTCCCTCGTATTATCGACAATTATAGTACTTTGCTATTTGAACATTTACTAACAATACTTGATGTACTGAGGTGTTGAAGTCATAAAAAGAGCTGCAAATCTCAAATCAGAATCGTGTATTGACAATTGTATACTGCCCTTAATGTAGGATGTAAAATAAGGAATTACAAATGCAACACTAACAAGTTCGCATTCATACAGAACCAAGTCATACAATTAACATGCATGATAAAGTTACAATACATAGTAGAATACAAAACCAGACACAAGTTTACGAGGCGAATAACTGAAAAAACCAATAACCTGAAAAATTAAAATGTGCTTACTTCTCTTCAGAAGTGAAATCTAGTCACATGACTCTGAAGAAGAATGACTGCTGTCCTCTTTTGCATTCTCGCCTTTGCTAATGCATCTTACGAACTGTTATCCTCTTCTCGGACTAGCTTCTTCCTGTGATAATACCTCCATTGTACTTGTATAGTACTTGCTGCCCAATTCCTCCACTGCTGCGAGTAATACCTAAAAATGCAATGCATCTGCTTACTACTGTATATGTGTCTGAATTGAGAGACTACAAACTTCAAATCATCGGCCGCCAGTGCAAGCACTTTGGTTTTTGAGAGGGCTTGAACAGTTCTGGTCGAGATTGGGAGGTCGGAGGACGAATTGGGGTCGAACGCCCATGTGAGGAGCTCTTCTCCATAGAAGCCACCACCTTCTAAATAAAAATAATTTGAAAAGTCATCAGTTTTTCCTCCATTTCTTGTCACTGAATTTGACAGCAGTTCTCCACGAACTATGTTGGATATTGGTTAAATAAATTGAGAATCGAAAATCGATTAAAGTTCGTATCAAATTCGGCCAAATACTCAAAAGCTCGACTCAATCCGTTTAGGCAAAATTGTTTGCCACTTCGCCGCTTCGGGGCGCACAAACGGGGATCGACCTGCCCGGTCAGGTCGCGAGGGTCGAGGGGGCAGCGCCCCTCGTGGGGGGTCGGGGGCAACGCCCCCGAAAGAGAATTTTGATTTCTCTGCATGTATTGAAGGGTATATTTGGCATTTCGAAAACCAATATTGGATGAATGAGAAATTACGAAAAAGGCCTCAACCATTAGTGAATAGACACCTTTTCATAAAGGTGCATTGTGTGGAAATGGTGCATGGTTTGGCCTCAACCATTTCGTCCACACCCCTTCATGGTCTATAAATAGGACCCTTTGGTTGTCCTATTCCTCACAGTTTGATATGCAAAAACGTCTCTCATCCTCTCTTCTATCCAAAATCAAAATCATTTCATTTATTTTGATTTTCTTTCATTTCATCCTTGGAGTACATAAGCCTACATTTGGTTCGTTGTACTTGTGTTTTGGAGTGCTACAAACACAAGTGTAGCCGTTGTATCTTGGGAGTCGATTGCCGAAATCCGTAGGCACCGTTGCGGGGCAAATTCGACTTAAGGACAAAGAGTCCAACTCTTGCCTCGGCTTTGTCACCATCATTATACTTATTTCGGCGTCACTATTCACAAAATTTTTCCAACAAACTATAAACAGCATCTCATCAATCGGATCACCGTCCCGCCATATGAAGCCATTGTTAGGGTAAAGCACGGTTTTTAGACGGCCACACATTGCATCCAGAAGTAGTATATCCATTTTCTCAAACATGGGCACCTAAAACATAGTTAAAATATTAGCTATATAGATTTATTTATTTATTTTCTTTTTTGGATTTCACCCTTGCCCAAATGAAACTTGAACTATATCTGGTAAGGCTTTGCCCTTACCAACTGGGCCTTGATCTCAGTATATAATTTAGTACTCAAAAAATTATTGTAATCCAGATACTATTCTATCAGAACACAGACTAAACGAAGCAGAAATCAATAGCTTAAAACTTTGACTTGTAAGTAAATAAATAAAGCTTTGAACTGACTTCTTTCAACTCATTTTTCATTTTTCTCTTGAAAGAACAGTAATACATATAACTAGAACATAAAAGCTGAATGAAGAAGCACTCACTCTCTTAAGAAGAGCCAAGCAAACATGACGCATAATAACTTTACTGAGGTCCTTGGGAAGATAACGAATCAGGAGGTATTTGTGGCACTTCCTGATTGCCTCTCTCAATCTCTTTGGGAGTAATCCGTAAGACATCCATTGAATTGCATCTTGTCTTTTGACCCTTATCTCTAGTACCGAAGACCCCAGCTTCCTAACAGTCTTCTCTTCCTTTCGGGAGTTTTCCACTGCAGGTGACTGATACAGAGGCGTACCTGAACGACTCGAAAAATCAGAAGAGACATCAAGGATTTGAGAATCCAAACTGAAATCTGATGCAACGGAACTGACGCTTGGACTGCGATCATGAAACATTTGCCATATTTGCTCTCTCCAGATCACAGCTCCCACCAGTCTTTCCCAATTGTCATAGACATTTGACATCTCTAATCCAGTTTGAGCTCTGAGAATTTTTAGTAATCTTGAATGTGAGAAAAAGGGAGGCGGGCGCCATGGCACCCAAGTTTCTGCACGAAACTTGGCGCCTGACTCAGCTATTTATAGTTGTTTTTCCCCTTCATTTGAGACCGATTTTTGAGAGAGAAAAATAGAGAAAAACTTGGAGAGAATTTATCAAGTAAGAGGTTGTTCTTCTTGGGTATAAATTCAAAGCTATTTTTTCTTTCTTGGGGATTAACTTGAGGCTTGTTCAAGTAATCCAATCCATTGTTCTTCATATATATTGAAAAATCATTTCTTCCTCAATTTCTAATCTTTGAAGTGGTTTGGATTTTTTCACATTGCAAGTTATCTTTTTTGGGCAATCTAGGGAGTGTTATTTTCTCAACAATTTGGTATCAGACCTTCTTCTTAAATCAGGGTGGTTAAGCTCCGATTTTTGGTGGGTGGCTTGAACTTTGTTGTGCACACAAAGTGTTTGTGAAAATTCCCAAGTGAACTTTGTTGGTTTATTTCCGGTAAACAAGTAGATAAATCATGTCTACTAGAGGAACGTGAAGATTGGGAAGTATGAGATAGAGAAATTTAATGGGAAGAATGACTTCTCATATTGGAGAACGCAAATGAAAAATTTGTTAATTTCTCAAAAGTTGCACAAGGCATTGGCAGGAAAGGAGAAGAAGCACATAGATGTGTCTGACGAGGATTGGGAAGAGCTAGATTTTGAGGCACGAGTGTCTATCATTCTATGCCTTGAAATAGATGTTGCTTTCTTGATTGATGGTGAGGAAACGGCGGCAGAGTTGTGGACAAAGTTGGAGGCGAACTTCATGACGAAGACTCTAACAAATCGGATCTATTTGAATTCCAAATTGTATACTTGCAATGACATTTCATTGATTTGCTGGAGGGGAGTTGTGACTGTTGGCGGAATTGTGGGATAGAAATATGCTATAAAACACAAAAACAACTTTAGGTTGTATCTAAATAATCACTATGCATAAGGAAATTTATATGTTTCATGCTATTTTACATATGCAAGATATGATGAATTGTGTATTTTATGTGGGCTTCTCAAATTTGTGGGGGTGATTGTGGATGGATAATATCCCCATACTTAATTTGATAATGGATTAAATTAATTTGAGTTCATAGGAAAATGGATATTATGGAAGATTTTAGTTATTGTTCTCCTTTTTTCTTTTTTGAAGAAAAAAATTTGAAAAACATAAATATGCAATCCTAAATACTATATGCAATACAATAATGAGAAAAAAAAATAAAGTTAAAAAAATAGGTTATCCCTCGTTAGTTCTGAATTTATAGTCTCCAACTCGACTTTAGTCCATGATTGATTATGGTGGTTCAAACCAAGTTATGCCGTCTTTGCACTTCATGCAATTTTCCCTTATGCACTCTTTCGTTGCTCTTAAAATTCTATAATTCCTAATTTTAATCTTTATCAAGAAGTAAATCAAATTTTGAATATCTATTTTGACACAGTGGCTCTTCTTCATCAATTCTACAACACTATTTGATATTGGATAATTGCTTAAATGGGGTGTAATGTTGAATATCTCTTGCTTGTCATCCATTCTCAATATCAACTCACCAAAGTTTGTCTCATTGCTAAAAATGATCGGCCCAATGTAACTGGATTGTCTCAATCTTCTTCTATGTCCAACATAACAAAATCTAATAGAAATATTAAATTTCTTGCTTTTATGAGCACATCATTAACTTCGCCTCGTGGTCATAAAATTGTTCTATCAACAAACTATAGTGTTATGCATGTTGATTTAACTTTATTATTCCCATTTTTCTGTAAATTTACAGAATATGGTATTCGCTTTATCACAAAAAGCATTAATGGAACAATAATTTCCAGTCAAAATTGACAAATTAAAACTCCCTAGATCTTTCAACTTGGGTGGCAATTTATTTTGTAATCTTGCACTACTTTCTCTATTAGTGCCACAATTTTAAATTCCAAAAGCTTTCTTTTTCTTGGTTAGTATCTCTTTCAAAAGAAAAAATTCTTGGAATTCGTGATATTGCATCAATGGATGAGATATTAATGTGGAGCTTCATGAGAATCTTCAGAAATTTTCCAAACTTCTTATCTTGTTCTTCTAAAGCCTTTGAGTACAAAAATAGGAGGAACATAAGCATTGACTGAACTTGGGGCTCTAACTGTTTACTTTCTTCATTCTCAATTGAGGTTGGTAAAATTTTCTTCCGTTTTAGTTTCATTAACCTCTTCATATTCATCTTTTCTTTTTGGTCTTTTCACAATAATCTATGGTAATTGTATCCCACTCCTTATAGTTATAGCATGAATATTTTCCTCCTTTAACTTCTTCCAAAGTCTTCGGAAGAATGGAAATGGAGGTGCATATGTTTTAACTTCTACAAGCACTCTTGGTGGATTATTTTTTACTACTATTATTGTCATCATTTCTTCCTTATGATTTATCACTATATTACTTGGCAATGATATTGTAGGGTGTTATGCAAGTTGCTAAGTTATCCAACCAATTTGTGTCTCCAACTTCTTGATAGATGCTTGTTGATTTTGAAAATATGTATCAATTTGCTAAAGTACTTTGTCAATTTTTCTATATATATTGCTGAAAGTATCCCCCAAACTTAGCTTTCTCTCTTGTTGGGGATGATTTGAACTACTCTCAAATTTTTTTTGCTAATTTTGCCTCCATCTTGGATCATATGCATGACCATATACGTTGATATTGCGGGAACCATTCTAAATCAGTTTACTTATTCCTTTGGAGAAACTAGCAATAAGCAATTTTTTGTAGCATGATTGGCTCCACAATTCTCAGATATAGAAGTGACCATAACTACATTTGCTTTATGTGTTTAAGATTTTACCAATAACTCTACCCGCTTTGTCAATTCCAACTGTTTTCTTCCAGATTACTCATTTTTGATGAAAACATGGAATATGTAGTTGCAATCAACTCAAATATGTCCAAACATTGTTGAATTGATTTACCAATTATAGACTTGTTTGTAGAAGAATCCACTTGGGATTTAGCTAGTGGAGAAAGTCCGGTGTAGAAATATTGTACCTAATTATCCCTATTATTCCATGATTTGGACACTTTCTCATGAACTTCTCTAATCTCTTACAAGCTTCATGATATCTTTTTCTCATCAAGTTGTTGGAATGTTGGGATTTTCGTTCATAATTTTTGCTACTTTTGCAGGTGGGAATAATTTATTGCAAAATTTTCTCATCAAATCCTCCCAAGTAGTGATATTGCCATGAGGCTTAGAATCCAACAACTCCAAAGCTGCATCTTTTAATGTGTATGGAAATAACTGCAATTTGATTGCATCTTCGTTAACCACTAGAGCATGGAAGCATTGGTAATTTTGAAGAAATCTTGAGATATATGTATTCAGGTTTTCTTGGGATAACCAGTAGAACTAGCGAGTGTTGCTGTCAAGTTGATCGAATCCACCTTCTATGAAAGTTATTTTGTTAGAAATTTGGGTATACAATAATCGAACTTTCGGACGCTGCTACAGAAGTTAAAAAAAAATTAACACGGGCAAGTCTCTTTCATCAATCTCAACTTGTTCGTGTTGTTGAATTTGTGGTGCCCCTGCTCTAGCAGCTCCTTGTCCAGCTGGAAGTATAGGAACATTTTGTTCTTTGCCATTTGATATTTCTATTTTTTTGCTTCTGTTTTTTGAGTCTTCGTCTTAGAGTACGTTCTATTTTTGGATCAAATGGTTCACGACTGTTATCTTAAGAACGGAGCATACAATGACCACCTTTTTATTTGTAAGAAAGAAAACTAAACTAACCAAATAAAAGTTAAAAATAAAATAAACTAAGATTAAATGTAAATAGTTCCAAACAACAACCCCAAAAACTTTTTGTTTCTATCGCAAGTATACGGTATCGAACAAGTAATGTATTGGACCTTTGAGCCAGGATCATCATTCCCATAGAGGCTATTATTTATTCCTAATTTACTATTTCTACTTCTATTTGATGAAACAGTTTATAATATAAGATTGTTGGTCTAAATTATACTAACTTGAATATTACTGGATGCATACAAGAATTGAATTAGGTTTTTAAATATGAAAGAGATGTTAGGGCACACAATTTCATTTATCAATTACATTTAATTTTCTATTCAAGATTTATAACATAATGTAGTGTTCGTTCAAATTCTTCTAACATATTTAATTTACGTCTCTTGAGTACAAATTGATTCTATTTAATTAAGTCAATTCGATAGCTCTATGTTAATTCGGATACACTTCAGTTAAATGCCCTAAATCTCTAGAAATCTATGTAATGACCACATTAATTTGAAAATGTATCTCTAAGCTTTAATAGTAGTTTTCAAATTTGACTACGTGGTCTAAACTTAAAACTAACATGTCGACTTGTAGTAGATTCACAAGATCAATAAATTATTGCCCAAGTAATTCACACATTAAACATAATAAATAAAATCAACACAAATAAATTTGAGAACTATAGACTCTTGAAAATCGACTTAAAGGGTCTCAATAAATTACATTATTCGTTCTAACAAAAGTTTTAGCTACGCATAATGGATGAAAAAAATTTGAGTACATTACCGAATTTTTGAATTATGATGGAGAGATGTTGATGAATCTTGCACCAAAACACTCTTCTTACCCAAATTAATGCTTCAAATCTTGTTATTTATTTATTTATTTTGTGGATGTGTTTCTCTTTAATTCTCAAGTTGTGGAACCACTTTTCTCCTCTAATTCAAGTCTTTATTTAGTAATATTATACATTTTAGAAGAATTCTCATCCAAAACAAACTAAAAAACATGAATAGAAAATAAAATAAAATAAATTGAAAAAAGACGTGAAAAATCACCCCAATCGGACCGGCTGCAGGTTGCAAATCCACGACCTACCTGTGGCATGCAGGGAAAATAGTGGCAGCGGGTGGGCCGCTGCTTTGCAAACCGAGGTCCATACGTGGCATAATTTCAACTTTTTGCAGTTTAGTCATTCAACTTTTCTAAACTTCTATTTTGGTCCCCCAAACTTTTCAGCTGTTAATTTTTCATGCTTAATCTCATGAATTCATCCAATTGCTCCAATAAATTCTTCCAATTGGTTAATTGAGCCCCGAATGATCTTCAAGAACCTGAATTAATCTTCAATTAAGCTCAAATAACTACCTTTTACACCAATTGCGCTCAACCTTGATATTTACCTACAAATCACATAATTTCACATAATAAATTAGGAATTCACTCATATAAGTTGTAATTTATCAAAATTAAAAGCACAAATAAGTGTGTAAAAGAAACTTATCATTTGACTTTTAAATAAGCAAAATATAGTCAAAAGTCTTTGTAGAGGATTTCTCACGATGTAGTCGTCATGTTTATTGCATTTCTACACTAAAGATTTATAGGATTAATGTTGATTGTATTTATTGAAATAAATTTTGGATTTCATGCTCAAGAGCATAGATAAGTTTCAAGATGGATCACCATGTCACTTTTCTAATCCCCTATATTGTTCATCGTCACCATTCACCAATTACTCTAACTTATTGAGTTCAAATAAATCATTTCAAAGATACAATGAAGTGCATCATATCATTATTATGTTAATTGCGTTTTGAATTGATGATACTAAGTTTAAGAATACTATAAAAAAAAAAAAAAAATTACTTGATTATTGAAGTAGAAAGAATAGAAGACATGATTTCTATGCAATAATTGTTCATAAATTTTCATATGTAATAAGGACTATCAATTCCAATAGAGGAATTTTATAATGACCAAAATATAGTTACGGAAAAAGAAAATAATAATTTTTTATTTTCTTTGACAAAGTCTTCTATTGGCAATTTCACAATCCAAAATAATACCTTTCCTTGAGAAGAAAATTTTCCTTCACGTTATTTTTCAAGAACTTTTCCTTATTTTTCAAAATTTTGACTAAATTATTTAATCATGTATAATAATTAGGAGAATAATGAAAAGAAGTGCTTGGATAAATGAGTTAGTACGATTGACTCATTTTGATATCGAGTTTTCTCAAAACTTCACTGTATTTTTATAAAAATAAGATTAGATATGTAGGTGGTGTTTAACATATCTTTTTGATAAAAAAATTTAGAATTTAAAAGTTGATAAAAATTTGTGGATATCATGAATATATATAGTTGAAATTAATTTTTTACCTTAGTTTAGCAAATTTTTAAATTATTTGAAACAAGCATTTAGTCAAATTTTTAAATATGAAAAGAACTTATAAAAGCATGATGTAGATTTTTTGAAAATTGACTTTTTGGAAGTATGCGTAGTAAAAATAAATAAATAAAATAAATAACAAATAAATAAATTATGATTTAAAGTAAAATTATTTTATTGAAAAGAAAATGCAATTGAAATAATTTTTAAGAAAGACGACCTTTCGAATATTTTATGACAAATGGGACTGATAAAAGCCGTGATTGTGGCTGGCAAATGCTTTATGTTATTTTTATATAACTAGTCTTTATCACGTGCTTTGTATGAATTTTGTATTTATTTTATTTTCATTAGCATCAAAATTGTAGATTTTCAAAAACTTGTTAAAGATTCAAAGTGTTTGATAAAGTCCAATCGTTTGTCTCATTGCATTATCGTAGGACTCTTCATGCTGCACAGAGATTTCTTTTACGTTTTTTTTTTTAAATTTGTTTTGTTCATAATATAAATATTTTTTCGATTTAAAATTCTTTTTAGTTCTTTTCTCGTTACAATAAAACTTAATTTTTTTAATTTTTAATAAATAATATTTATATATTCTTTATTTAATTTTCGTAACTTTCTTTTGTTTATAAATTTGTTTTATTTTTATTATATATTTTCAAAAATTATTTTAAAATTTCTTTTTTTCATACTATAAATAATTTTTTCTTCGATTTAAATTTTTTTAATTCTTTTCGTTTTATAATAAAACATAATGTTTTCAATTTTAATTAAACAATATTTATTTTAAATTTATTTATTTCAATTTAATTAAAAGATTTATAATAACTTTTTTGTTTTATTTTTCATTTCTTTCTTATCCTTTTTACCTACATTTAGGGTGTGTTTGATTACTTTTATTTTCCATGGAAAATATCAGTTTTCCATCCAAATTTTCACTTGGAGTGTTTGATTGCTATTTTTTTCCATGGAAAATATTTTCCAACTTTTGAAAATATACCTAATTTTCCTTGTTTTTAAGGAAAATATTTTCCTTGGGTAGAGGTGGTTTTTATTTTCCACAAAAGATGGAAAATATTTTCTTTTCTAGGTAATATTTTCCATATCAATCAAACACACTCTTACAGTACAAATCGATATCCTTTTTCTACGTTGAATGGCAAAACGGCACCGTTTTATTCTATTAATATGATAAAGGAATGAATATATCTTATGTATAATTATAGAAAAATATCAATTATTTAATTAATCATAATAATTAAACCTTGATTAATGAATGTTATATTCACTCCTTACCTTAATGTTTGAGATGAATTTTTTTTTCACAAAAATGGAAAAAAAATGAAAAAATGAAAAAAATGATGATGACTAAAATCGAGAATCCTAATCTTAATGATTATCTTTCTCAACTCTGCATCAATACGAATAAGAAACTAAATTATTTAACAAACTAAGGAACAAAAGAAAGAATTGCGGGCAAAAAAAATTTAAAAATAAGTTATTATAAAATTTTCTAATTAAATTGAAATAATTAAAATTAAAAATAAATATTATTTAATTATAACTGAAAAATTACGTTTATCATAAAAAGAACTAAAAGGAATTTTAAATTGAACAAAAAATTATTTATAATATGAAGAAAATAAAAATTTTGAAATAATTTAAAAAATGTATAATAAAATCAAAACAAATTAAACAAAAGAGAAATTTTCTTTGTGGTCCCACGAATAAAATCTCTCCATGAGCCGGAGAGTCACTCTCCTTTTGAAAAAAGGAGAGTTTGGGAGGGACTCCTCCTTTCAGAAGGATTCAAAAAGAGAGAATCCTTCTTTCAAAAGGAGAGTTCCTTTCAAAAGGAATCCAGGAGAGTCTCTTCTCCTTTGGAAAGGACTCTCTCCTTTATTTTTATTTTTTTATATTATAAACAATGTTTTTTTCAATTTAAAGTTCTTTTTAGTTCTTTTCTCTTTATGATAAAAATTAATTTTTAAATTTTAATTAAATAATATTTATATGTTCTTTATTTAATTTTTGTAACTCTTTTTTTGTTTAATGTATTTTGTTATTATTATTATTATTTTTGAATACTGTTTTAAAATTTCTTTAATATTCATATTATAGATAATTTTTTTCGATTTATAATTCTTTTCGTTCTACGATAAAACGTAATTTTTTAATTTTAATTAAATAATATTTAATTTTAATTTTAATTATTTCAATTTAATTAAAAAAATTTATAATAACCTTTTTTTTTCTATTTTTGTCTGCAATTCTTTTTTTCTTTGTTTTTTAATTTGTTAAATCATTTAGTTTCTTTCCTTTATTAAGGTCTATTTGATTCCCATTATTTGTCAAAAATATATTTTGTAATAGTGATTTGATGGAGAATGTGTGAATAAAAAATAAGAAAAAGTATTGAATTTGAGTGTAATATTATTTTATTGAAAAACGTGTGGTTGAAAATAAGAGAGAAAAAATACATTTTAAAAGCAATGGAAATCAAACGAGAGCTTAGTATTGGATTGGATGGAGTGAAGTAATTTGTGAAAATGGAGAAATATTGCAATGAAGGTGATTATTGCAATAAAGTAACATGTGAAAATGGAGAAATGATTGAAGACAACATGATATTGCTTTTGCTCCCACGATTAAAAAATAAATAAATTGCTACATTATAATAAAATGGAAGAATTCATTGTTTTTAATACCTTTACATTCCCTTTTTTATAAAGTCGGGATAGGGAAAAATGATATTGACTCCTTGGTCATTATTTTGTCTTTTCGTCAACAAATATTCGAGTAATGTTATATTATATTCTCACTAGAATTGCAACCCTATTTTAGATGGCGTTAAATGATATACTTATAAATTGAAATAACATTACACGAAATCCAATCTCGATTTGAAAGTGCGAACAAGAGCAAGATTAGCTCCTCCTCCAGTCTCAGCACCCAAGGTCACTCAAAATTATCTTTTTTCTTGTGGTTACTTTTACTTATTTACCAACTTCTGAGAAGCCGGGAACATTAATGCGTTTTGTGTGCGTGTTCCTTCACATTTCTGTTCTTTCTTTCCTCTAGTCCCTACAGCGTAGAAGTTTTACTTTGAGTCGTACAATTGTGGGGATAGTTTCTCAGAAATTGTTCGCTTATATATTGTGTTCTGGAAATATGATCATTCGTGGTTACGTAAAGATTCTTGCTCCGTGTTCGGAATTTGAAAATGTGATTTGTCTTTTGAGCCGGTTTTTGCCATTTATCTCTTACTGATTTTACCATATCCTTACTTGTATAGGTTCAGAGTTTGCTCAGGCTATCACTATCCATAATATAAACAAACATTGTGTATTTGAAGTTGTTGAAGCCGAAACAGAGATGCCTGCTGTGTATGACAACTGGGAGAGGTTGTTGCAAGCTGTGCTGCGACGTCAGCAGTATTTGGAAATGGCTCATGCCCATTCAAGAAGCACAAGCGCCGCGAGTTCCGTATCGTTGGATTTTGAGGAACTATCTTTGGATTCCCCAGGAGAAGAAAAAAATGTTGAAAATGAAGAAAGGAGTTCACGATTTGATTTCGGCCCCTCTCACTTAATTAATGATTCTGTCAAGAGCATCGAAAATGACCTGCGCAGTAAAGGACTTGATGAAAATGGCTCGAAAACACGAAATTCTTTGACTACCAGGGATGCTAGCCAAAATGTGTTCGAGCGGGTTGAACAATACGAACCTAGGGTGTATATAACACTTGTAGATTTTCGAGATGGAAGTAGTGATATCCGACAAGTGCGCTTCAGGTATTTGGCACTTTTATTCTCACTGTAACATTGGATATTGCTTAATACTGCTAGTAAAAGATTCATTATTTTGAAATAATATTGAAGCATGGTTGTATACGACTTTTAAGTGATATATCAGACAATGGAGAATTTCTTTGAGAGTTCTTTTGGTAATTGCTCTTGAATCACTTCTGATTTGTTGATTGAATGATAACTTAAACCAGTTCTATGCACACTTCTTATGTCAGTTGCTATTTCATTAATGTCAAAGTACCTGGGATTGAAGTTGTATTATTAATTTTTGTATTTTTCCTGTGATTGCATATGCAGTAGGAGGAAATTCTCTGAGTACCAAGCAGAGTTTTGGTGGTCAGAAAATCGTGAAAATGTTTACAATAAATACAACATTCGCTTTTCAGCCTCCAACAAGGCTGCAATTAAGACTGAGGGACTTGTGCCCCAAGGCATTAATGGCTCAAAATCTAGAACTTCAGTAGGATTCAATGAAGGTGATGCAAATGAAACTGAGGCTGAGTGGACTGAAAAATATGAACCTGGGGTGTATACAACACTAGTAGACTTGCAAGATGGAAGTAGAGATATCAAAAAAGCGCGCTTCAGGTATTTTGCATTGTTATTTCTCACTATGACATTGGATATTGCTTAATACTGCTAGTAAAAGATTAATTTTGAAATAATATTGAATCATCAGTAGTAGAAGACTTTTAAGTTATATATCAGATAATTATTATGGAAATTTTCTTTGAGACTTCTTTTGGTAATTGCTTTTGAATCACCTTTTGATTTGTTGATTGAATGATAAATTAAACTAATTCTATGCACACTTATGTCAGTTGCAATTTCATTAATGTCTAAGTACTTGGGATTGAAGTTGTATTATTAATTTTTGTATTTTTCCTGTCATTGCATATGCAGTAGGAAGAGATTCTCTGAGAAGCAAGCAGAGACTTGGTGGTCAGAAAAACGAGAATTTTTTTTCAAGAAATACAACATTCGTAAAATACACAAGGCTGCAAGTAAGACTGAGGGAGTTGTGCCCCAAGGCATTAATGACTCAAAATCTAGAACTTCAGTAGGACCAATGAAGGTGATGCGAATCAAACTGAGGTTGAGCGGACTGAAAAATATGAACCTGTGGTGTATATAACGCCAGTAGACTTTCAAGATGGAAGTAGAGGTATCAGAAAAGAGCGCTTCAGGTATCTTGCATTGTTATTTCTCACTATGACATTGGATATTGCTTAATATTGCTAGTAAAATATTCATTTTGAACTAATATTGAATCATCGGTAGTATACTTGTATTAGACTTTTAAGTGATATATCAGATAATTATCATGGAAAATTTCTTTGAGAGATTCTCTTGGTAATTGCTCTTGAATCAACTTCCGATTTGTTGATTGAATGATAGCATAAACTAGTTCTATGCACACTTACGTCAGTTGCAATTTCATTGTTGTCAAAGCACCTGGGATTGAAGTTGTATTATTAATTTTTGTACTTTTCGTGTCATTGCATATGCAGTAGGAAGAGATTCTCTGAGTACCAAGCAGAGACTTGGAGGTCAGAAAACCAAAAAAAAAAGTCTACAAGAAATACAATATTCGTGGAATATACAATGCTGCAAGTAGGACTGGGGGAGTTGTGCCCCAAGGCTTCAGTAGGATCTGTCAAAGGTGATGCAAGCTCGTCAAGATGAAAGTAGAGATATTAAATGAGTGCGCTTCAGGTATTTGGAATTGCCGAGTCAAACTTACTTTGTGTTATGTGATTTTGTTATTAGTATAGTGGATACTGGATGGTATGTGGAATAGTTGGTTATATACATGATTTAAATGTAAGGTACTAACTTCTATCTTTTTCTGTCACTGCATATGCAGCCTTGGGAGACTAAGGAGCACCAAGCAGAGACTTGGTGGTCAAAAAACTGGAAAACAGTTCCACGATAAGTACAACATTCGTGAGCCAGTTTGAGTCTGGTTCTTAGCTGCATGATGAAAATGGCTTCAAAACTTGAGATTAGGTTATTTCTTAATCAAAGATTTGTTGTCATTATGTTGGTTTTTCAATTTTATTACTCTTAATGAGGATTGATAAACAAGGCCATGACTGGCTTTTGGATTCCGTTCAATGGAAATATTTGACCAAATCCTTGTCATTTTTCATAGAAGTGAATGCTACACCCTGGTGAACTAATACATGTGTGTGCTACATTGCTGTCTTCCTATTTGAGATTCTTGCTTTAAGCTTCCTCTAGGTGTTTATGGTGAGCTTCAAGCCCGACCGATTGGTTTGTACCAGAAAGTGGGGTGATTTTTATTTCATCGTTCCTCGAAATTCTTGTACTGCACAAGACTTTGATCTCCCTAAACAGTACTTGATACTCATTCCATAAATTAATTGTCGAAGTACTAGGTTATTAACTCCATAATTTGGTTAAGGGAATTGTTATTTTTTCCATAGTCTGGGTTTTTGAGATAATGTCGAGCCATTATGCATTTCAACTTTTGCATTTCTATTTTTTCGAGGGTGAGAAGCTATCATTATTTTGTCAAACTCACATGAAGTGGATATTAAGCCTTTATTTTTTAGCCCCGTTCTTCCAAAAATTCATTTTTTTCAAAACTTATTTTCAACCATATATTTTTCAATAAAATAATATTACACGTAAATTCAAAATTTTTCCTTAATTTTTAATTACACATTCTCTATCAATCATTATTTAAAAATGCATTCTTTCACTTAAAGTGGGGCTCAAACAAGGGCTAAGATTGAAATTAAAATTAGTGGCATTACTAAATAGTATGAAAAACTGTTAAGTCATAAGTCTTGTATGTGGATTATACTCTATCACGGGTAGTTTGTGCTACATAAAAATGATACATTTTTCACAAAATCTTTCAAATTGAATTTATTGAGCAAAAATTGCAAATAAATATAAATTAAAAGGTAATTAGCAGAAAACGTCCTTATATTTCAATATTATTGTGCAAAACATCATACCTTTCATTTTTTTTGGCACTTTTACCCTTACTTTCAGCTTTTATTGCAAAAATTATCACCTTCATCAAATTTCTCATATAAAATGGCAAATATACCCTCCATTTAAATAAAACAATAAAAAGAAAAGAAAAGTTAAAGAATAAATTAGTACCATAGTCCCAAACTTTTTAAAAAGTGCAAATGAGTCCAAATAAATTATGAAAATGTTAATTAGTACAAAACATTCATGCCTTTCATTATTATTGTGCAAAACAACCATAATTTTCATTTTTTGACATTTTCATCCTTATTTTTTTATTTCATTGCAAAAATCATTATTTTCATATATATTCTCCATTAAAAGTTGTAAAATGACAAATATACCCTCCTCTTTAAATAAATAAAAATAAAGAAAGTAAAAATTAAGAACTCCCAATTTTTAAAAACAAAGTACAAATAAATTTCAAATAAATAATTAAAAAAATAAAAATCACCCTCTTTTTGGTTATATACCAAATACTTGAAAAATCGTAAACAGTATGCAATTTATGTGATGAGCATTTCATTCACTTTTTCTTTTATTTGTAGTTTCAAATTTCTAAAAAAGTCAAAGGTTATTTTGGAAAAGGTTATATACTATTTGGGCCATTTTCATGTATATCCCTTCTTTTCGTTAGTATGAATTTGACTATATTATTGCATGCAACCTACTTTGTGGGAATTTCGGAGTACTTACGCAATTTTTTATTTTTTTTTATTTAGTATGTTATTGTTTACAACTTTTTGCTTTTGTGGGAAATTGTGGTGTATACATTGTGGTAAATTAGGACAGAAGTTCTCAATATCTCACTAGAAGAGCATTTGAGTCTCCAGCCTACTAGAAAAAGTTTACCCCATTGCAAATATATGTTTCGATTTTGTTGCACGGTTAGTTCTTGCTACCATTTCCATCAAAGTACCCCCTTTTTTTTTTTTTTGTGAAATATCATGTCCAAAGTAACCTCAAAACCAAATTGTTGGGATGGAAATTCTCCTTTTAGTAGGTAGGGGACCTTAGTGCTCCTCATGTCAAAGTTTGAGGACCTTTGCTTAGATGCTATTGTCTTTATATTAGAATTGTGATCCAAAGGTTATGAAAAGATTCTCATTTCATGTTTGCCTTGGATTGTCAAAACAATTATGTTATATGTACACTCCTTTTTTTACATTATTTTATATAATTGTCAAAATTTTGATACAAAAATTAATATTTTTGCAAATTGTCTACTATCAAACATCAGTAATTAATTAATTACACTAATTGTATAAATCGTTGAGACTTTTTTATTTAGACGTTGTGTTTAAAAGTTGGTGACTCCATTGACAAATATGGTTAAAACATATATGAAATTGTAAATTCAATGAAATGTGTGATGAAAAATTAATTTTGATCGACTTTCTAACAAAAAAAAAAAAAAAGATTACAAAACAAGCATTTAAATTTATAGTGTGAATGTGTGTATTATGTGTCATAAAGTGAGAAATTTGTTTTATAATGCATGGGCCCCCGCATGGCCCATGAATATATATATATATATATATATCGATTGTCCTATTGAGATTCTTATGGATTTTTTATTGGAATTTTGACTTGAATTAGCCCATGTTTAGCTTTCATTCCAATAAAATGCATTATTCTTTCTCATCTTTCCAACTACATATTCTTTAATAGAATATTATTGCATGTAAATCTAAAATTTTACTTATTTTTAATCATACATTCTCCAATACCATTCTAAAATACTTTTTCACTTAAAATACATTTTTAATGAAGCCCAAACAGGGAGATTAATGGGTTGAATTACCCTACATTTAGTTGGTGAGATGATTTAATATTTACTTGAACATTGCATAGCACTTGTGCCTCAGCTTAAATTTTCACTTGCATTATTTTGAACTTTAATTTATTATTTGTCTGTAATTGTAACACAAAACCCTATATTTTAATTTTACATTTTAAAAATCATGATTCAAATAAATTCTTTCAAAAGTCAGGCATCAATACAAAATCACCATACTCAACACCGTCCCACCCCAAACAACCTAAAATCATACAAAAACGAGACCCTACGCAACATTCCCTACACCCACGCATCCCAAACCTTACATTTCTCTTTCTCTCTGTTATCTACACCAACTCTGCCTGCATAAATCAACTTCGGCCACCTCGAGGACAACCGTACCCATAGTTGACTACAATATCCAGAAGTAGTCCAATTTCCACCTTGTTCTCCACTCCATTGTATTGCCGAAAAGGTGAGGTCGACAAAAAATTTGCTACCTACCCTCCTTCTCATTCTTTTAATGGTCAACACAGCAATGAATGCCGCTGTAGACGCAGTGCGCATCGCTCGATGCTGATTCTTCTTCTCCACAACCATGTTCTTTTGTATGGATGCCTACAAGCTCGACTGAATCAACTCAAAAGTTGACTCAATCGAATTTCTTAATCTCGAAAATGAAGGCCTCTTCTCATTTAAGGATTGTGACTTCAATGATTTGAGGTAATGGTTGTGCTGTAGGTGTTTTGAGCTATGGGTAGGGGCATACTTGCCTTGAAAGAGGGATGCGGGATTGAGCATGGGTAGGGAAAAGTGAAGAGTAAATTATGGTAGCCATTACAAAGAAGCTGAAGGTAAAAACGGGATTGTCGATGGAGGTATTGGTAAGATAATATTGGTGCATTGTTGTTCTGGATTTGACATTGTACTGGTGATTGCAATTATGGATTTGAGGTGAAGGTTTCATTTATGGTTGTGGATTTGAGTTGAAGGTGGTAGTGGTGGTGCAGATTTATTTGTGGTGATCCTCTATGACCAAATTTGTATTTATTGGAACTGGTTGTAACCAATTCTGTGTTAATTGAAACTGATTATGACTTGATTATGTACCGTCACAATTAAGATTGACCTGGTTAGATACTGACACACTGAAGAAAAATTTGGTCATATTTAATCACATTAAAGATAATTTTGATGACAGTTAGTTATATATAATTTTATACATTGTTGAGACTTTTCTATTTAAAAGTTTTGTGAGGTTAAAAGTTGATAAAAATTGGTGATTCCGTAAAATATACTCAAAAATCAAATAAAATAGTGAGTCTAATGAAATGTGTTGTTAAAAATAAAGCCACTGATTGGGGGCAATTATTTTTCATAAAAAAATAGATTTTTTTACCATTGGAATCTGGCCGATTTTCTACCAAAACTGACATGCCCACGACAATTGGTCACTCATGTGCATACCATATTATGTCAATTGTCATTTCTGTCCTTCATTGCTAGGCAAGTTTAAAATCATAAAGGGCACTCATGTAATTTTACACGTCCATGGTATTTGACCATTCAAATGGTCACTATAAGTATAATGGTTCAATAATTACTGCATGTTCAGATCCGACTTACCTTCTCAAACGGTGAAAAATGAATTAAAATTCTGCCAAAATGGCTCTCAGATATCTCCAAAGTTTGACCGAGCTTTTTATGGCCAATAAAGTATAATCATTGTCCTATTGAAATCTCGCACTTGGATTAAAAATTTTGTTTAAACTTTAAACAAAGAATAAAAGTTCTTTCAACCAAGTTAAATTAAGGTCAAATATTAAAGCTGGGAGAAATAGTGGATATACCGTATTCGGAATACCCTCTAAGACCATCTCTAATGGTGAGACATGATTAGACTAAGTGCTTGTTTAGTAGGAATTTTGATAATTAATTTTTTGACCGTTAAAGATAAAGTAGGTCTATTTGTGTGAGAAGAATTCAAAAATGATTGCTGAAACAATGAAATAAATGTAAAAAAATTGATTTTAATTGGCTTAAATTTTGTATCAAACAAGCAATAATATGTTTTAAAACTTGGTTTTATCTAATAGTGTCACACCACTCATTGGGTAATTATATTCACATCACAATTTTTCATAAATACACTATATTTTAATTACATTGAAGGTCATTAACTTTTATTCATTATCACATTTATATCCTTGTTTTTCACATTTTTATTTTTAACATTTTTTAAATTACAAAGTTTGCCCTTAATCATGATTTTAGTCCAAAAAGTATGTTAAGGTGCTTTAAAATGTGATCAAATATTTAATCGTATTTTTATATTATTCTTTTTTTTATTATTTAAAAATACAACAGATAAATGAGTTTTTACTTTATCTTAAAGAAGTTTTTGGGGAGAAAGCATAACTAGGTTCAATTTAACTTAATTTGAGGGTAAAAATGCAACAAAAAAGTTCAAGATATTAATATGATAATGTGTAAATACTATGAACCTTTCATACAAATAAAATGTAGTTTAGTTATTGAAAATTGTTGTGTGAATATATTAAGACCTATCCATTTACACCAAGTTTGGAGTTTTTCAATATTCCACATTTGGCTTTTCTTCCCCCTTACAAAAAATTATAGTTCCACATATATTCCTTTTTATCTTTTACAATTAATTGATTCTAATTTCTTTATATTGTTTTAATGTGATGGTAATTTCTATTTAATATTTATTTTTATATTCTAATCAAGTAATATGTAGTAATTATTGATACAATTAATTGAAATTGTTCATTAAAAAGTTAAAAGTTATAAATTTAATAACAAAGGCAACCCTAAGGGTGCGTGAGTTGAAGGACCACACAATTCCTCAACATTGTAGGGGCACCAAAAACACTTTTATTAAAGCTGCATATATATGTATGATCATGTATTTTAAAAGTTTAATTTTAAAATTTAAAATTTTTATTATTATGTTAAGTTAAATAGCACACTATTTATGAAAAAAGAGGAAAAATAATATATTATGTTAATATTTTTTTAATTTAACATATTATTGATAAAATCTATTTATTTTTTCCATTTTAAAACTATCCTGCCTTCGAAAGAAATATTATTTTAAGTTTTTTATTTTTTCCGGCCCAATCCCAAATGCCTAATTCACTTTACTAACCAATTACCAACCCAATAAAATAATAAGCAGCCTAAAATTCAAATGATTAAAGTGAAAAGTAAAAAAACTAAGCCCAGGTCTCTTTTCACCATTTTCCTCCTCATACCCTTTAATATTTGAAGAACAGTCAAATAGAGATAAGAAGAAACTCTACTATCATTCTTTCTTGGTTGCTCTACGATAGTACAATCTACATCACAATATCTCCATTTTATTAGAGTCGATTGTCCACTTGTTTATTACTACTTTATGATTTTTTTATTTTTGTTTTAGACAGTTAAACTTGGAATGTGCTTTTGAGCTTTACTTGTACTTTTCTTATTCACTATATGTTAAAAAATAACCAAATATTGAAGTGTTTATATTTGCAATGAAATAATAATATTAGAAAATATTTTTTTAATTATATGAATGGAACACCATTTTAAGATATCACACAAGGCACCCAGAACCTTAAGGCTGGCCGTGTTTGATAATCAAAAGTTACAAATTTGATAATTAAAAGTGTGTAATGAATAAAATAATTCTGATAAATAAGAGAGAAAAAAAGAGTTTTCGTTTTCATTATATGTAACTTTTTTTGTTCATTTAATGTAATTTTTTTTAATTATGGTGGTCTGTTTATTGTTTTTTAAATTTATTAATTCATGAAAATCTTTTGTTCATTAAATATAATTTTAAATTTAATGAATATAGTAATAATATAATTTTTAATTTAATAATTTGAAATAAATTTTGATGTAAAATTTGGTGCAGTTAAATCATCTCCAACGGTTACGCCATATTTCGTACAACTTTTACTCCAAATTTAGTGTAAATTTTGGTATAACCATTGGAAATGTTACACACCAAATTATGCCAATTTTTTTTTAGATCATTTGAAGATTATTTAAATTCATCTCCAACAACTACAAAAAAATTTGGGGTCAGTTTTATATCATTTTGGTGCAATTATTGCACCAAACTGAAAATCATCTCCGATTTAAAACACCAAAAATTATACCAAATGAACAGCGTTTCATCTTTTTTTTTTCATTTTCTTTTAGTTCTTTACAATTTATTCGTTTCAATTATTATTTAACTATTTATTTTATTACTACATAAATATTAAATAAGTAATTATTTAGTTAAATGAATATATTGAATCTATCAGTAAATTTAAAAAATGTAGTACAATTAATTTTCTTCTTAATTTTAAAATAATCATGTTTGTTACCTTTTTAAATTTATTAAGTACTATAATTTTAATCCATTTCTCAATTATTATTGATTACAACATTGCATGATTAAAATTTAAATGCATATAACAACAACAACAACAACAATAATGTCGACGTAAAAAATTCACTCGAAGTTTGTCAACTCAATTGTAAGAGGTAAAATGTTGAAATACTAAAAGAAAAGTTTTTATATCGATTGGAGTCATTTTATAGTGTATATGATAGGTCTATTCGGTTTTTTCTCTTTTTTATTTCATGAGGGACCATTATATTCCTTTTTATAAGCCTAAAATTAGAAAGTTGGTCGCCCACCCTCAAATCAACTACATTGCTGATCTTAATATATATGCTGTCGACTTGAATCTGATTGGTATTTGATGTCAAAATTTGAAAGTCATGATAATGCCGGAGTGGTGGGTCATCATTGCAAACTTGTAATTGGTCTAAATTTTGGTGTCATCATCATGATTGCTACATGTCATTGTAAGAATGACCCTAAGAAAGGTGGGAATATCAGCCATGAGGTGTGAGGAATCAGAGGGTAATAATCAGGGGCGGAGCCACCTTATGTCCAGTGTAGACACATGCCTGCACTGAGCTTTGGGTTGCCCTTGGGGAGTAGGAAGTTCCAACCGTCTATGAGCAGCAAAATTGGACAAAACATGAATGGTTGGAGGCTGAAGGACAAAAGGAAAGCAAACTGAAGGACTTGGAGCCCAATGCACGTGTTCATAGGATTGTGCACTAGATGTAGTGTAGTACAAGAAGCATAAATGTTCCTGACCTGGGAGGTCCCATCTGATTTGGATTTTGGATGTCCTACTTCTCTGAGTGGCATTTCTTTTGTTAAGTTTTTTTCTCAACTGGCCCTATATTTTATTTTACATTTTGAAAATAAAGCTGGTCATTAATTATTATGTTCTTATGGATCTAATATTGCTATCGTCACTTTAAGTTGATTGGCTAGGTACAAAATGCTCAAGAATTACAATACCTAAATGCAATTACTGCTAGCTAGTTTTGTCATAACATGCTTGTTTCGCTTTACATTATCGTGTCAAGTTGGCATGGAGCTAAATAATATCGTCTAAAATTTTAGACAATTAAAAATTGAATAAAGTTTGTGTTATGAATTAATAGAAATACTGTTATCCATCAACAATGGTGATGAATATGCAAGGAACAAATGTAACTTAAAAACTAAGTTATTTTTGGTAATTTAACCATCATTAAATCCATGGTCGAACTTTATTTGAAATTGAATATTTCATTTTGTTTATTGTTTTATTCTTTGAGTTACAAATTAGATAAGAAAAACTGAATGCATATTGCATGCAATAATACTAGGATCCAAATTTAAAGTTCATCTTAGATCCCGAAAATCCAAAATCCAACCTTAATTAATTTTTTTGCCCGCACTGGATAATTTTCCTGGCTCCGCCCCTGGTAATAATGATGTTTCCAGATGATGGTTGTATATTTCGACCTCAAACTCTTTTAACCAAGCTGACTTGGGGACTCTATAATTAATCTTTTATGAAATGCCACAGTTAACTACCCAGTTTGAAATTAACATAATTCAAATTTTGACTTAATAATTTCGATGGCCAACAAATATCCCCCAATGTCCATATATTTATAACAAATAAATTTTTAGACCTTTCATTCGATCCATGTAATTTGTACATGGATACATTAATGAGGATTTTAGTGGTGCGAAAAGTTATTTTTTTAAAGAATATGGTGCATTTTCTCTCCCCATGATGAGGGAAGTTTACAATAGATACATCTCAACCGTACATTTTTCCTCGTTTTTCATTTAATGGCATAGATTTCTTAAGCCCACTATATTTCTTCTTTAAATACGCCCTTTTTCATTAATTTGGCCTAATAATTTCATTCCATTTTTCTCTCTCATATTTTCAATCACAATCTTCCATAAAATAATATTATACGTAAATCGAAAACTTTTAATTCTTTTTAACCACTCATTTAAAAAAAAAAAAAAAAACTATTCCACCCATTTTTATTTCAAAAAATGGGGGACAAATAGGGGCTAACTCTCTCCAAATTATTCTTCCTCGACTATTTCCGGTAAGAGTTCTTCCCTCTCACCTCGCCTAGAGAGCAGGTACCTTCCTATTTTTTCTTTCTACCTTCATCTCTATTTTCTTTCCAGTCATGAGTTCGAATGAAAGTAGGTTCCACTCTTGGGAAAACAAACAAGAGGAAATGTAGTTCCTTGTAGTGATTATTCTCATGCATCGAGTTTGAAGGACAAGAAGGTTCTTTTGCCAGTCCCTACATAAACTGTTAGCTTATAAAAGCCTCCCAGCCTATTACAAGGTGGGGTGCTCCAAGAGCAGTCAAGGAAAACAATGCGTTTTTTTCGAGGAATGAGTCAAGGAGTGTGAGTGCTACAGAGATGGAGTATTTGAACATTCAGTTTATTGTCTGGTCTAGGAATTTAGAACGATGGTGTAAGTCTTTTCACATCTCCATATCGATAGAACTGTTTATTCCTCTGCCTAGCTACCGAGCTTGCAATCCACTTGAGGATGGCGTTGCCCGCAACCATGCTTTCTTATCCTTCGATCTTAGATTTCCATTAACTCCTATCACGTGTAGGTTCTTATATTCTTAGAGAATCGTACCTATCTAATGTAAGTATTATGCCCTAAATCCAATCAATTTTGGACACAAACACTTTTAATATATAGTTGATGAATTTGTGGCAGATCTATTGTTTAATTAATTAATATTCAATTGAATTCAATAATGAAGTCCGTAGATTCAAATTTTAGTAATTTGTTACTCACAAGGAGTTGTGATTATGATATACAAATTACATATGAATGAATCTTAAATCATCAGTG
Source organism: Olea europaea var. sylvestris (assembly GCF_002742605.1). Lineage (NCBI taxonomy): Eukaryota > Viridiplantae > Streptophyta > Magnoliopsida > Lamiales > Oleaceae > Olea > Olea europaea. The sequence continues at coordinate 22,606 of NW_019244609.1, read as the reverse complement.
GTCGTAAGTAATGACGAGATACTGATATCATTATTATGAAGAGACCATCATGTGTGATACTTCTTACTTGTAAAGTAAGTGACTGATCTCACAAGCCAAAGTGTGGTGACACTTAAATGAACACGTGGATGCTTTGTTATAAAACAAAATATTGAAGACCCAGGAAGAAAGGATGAAAAAAACGAAGAGAATGAAGAAAAGAAACCAGAGAAGAAGCAAAAATTCTAAGAGAATGAGGAAGCCCTAGGCAAGAAGCCAAGCATTTTCATTTCTTCAATTCATCATCCCCCTTAGGAACTTCAATACAAGCATATAAATAACAAAATAAACCTAATAGTTACGGGGCTTGGACTGGCCCATAATACAAACCCAACTAATAAAGCAAAAGTTAAATAGTCCACAACAAAATAAGATGGCCAAACAGGGTGATGCCCTCAACAATTCTCCCGGTGTGGAAGAAGAAATCAACCCTGTCAAGTGGATAAATTATAAAAGTGCCACCGTCAATCTCTAAGTTAAGTTTCTGAACTCATACCATGATAGATGATCTTTTTGAAGAACTAAATATCAAAACTCAATAGTTGATAACAATGAAAATGGCAACTTATCCTCAAGAATATGATTCGACCAAGGAGGATGATCTCTCATTTTAACCAAGTACCAACTGAATTCCAAATAAAACATATTCAAGCGATTCATCTTCAAATTCTTCACTTGCTATGCACGATGAGAAGCATAAGAATTTTGCACTAGAGACTGACCTGTAGAAAAAAATGATTGCAACGTCGAAGGCTCGAATGGGCCTCAATTAGGAAACAAACATTAAAAATATAACTTTCATTAAGTCAGATGGCCAGTCAAATAGAAAAGAGCTATAAGAATGACCAAAAAACTTTTTCTTCACATTTTTAGAAATTCGAATCAAAGAAACGCGCAATAAAGTATAATGAATTTCAATAGAGTATCTTGTGCCTATCTTAAGTATATCGGCTACCGATGTGGTTACAATAGGCGACACAATACACTGTTCACAACTCTCGACTTCTATGGAAATGGGGGAAAGTACTGCACTATAATCATCTGAACAAACCCCTAAAGATTTTATAGCTTGTGACAAGTAAGGTTTGGTTGTGTCAGCATACTTTTCAAAAAGTCTTTCCACTACATTAAAGGCAATAAGAGAACCCTCTTTGTGTTTATTTTGAACAAAATCCAATAGAAGGACAATCAAATATAAAGGGATATTGTCACTTTCTTCCATTGTAAAGGTCATGATAGCCTCTATAGATGTGAAGACATTTCCTAAAATGATTTCCTTTTAGAGCTACAAGAAAGTGCAATAAAGGTCCAACATGATAAGACAATATTTTGCATTAGCCATTGTATATAGTACCCTAACTATCATAGCATACAAATTGATGGATGTGCTCGTTAGATATGCAAATGATAATATGATCAAGGAAAGATATCTTGCATTATTTCATCACAAAAGGGGGATCAGATGTTGTAATGCGAAATATTTCACTAAGGTAAGAATCAACTACTACTTGTATAGAAAATTCAATATGTCTTAGTAGCTTATTTGAAACCAATGCCATGCTAAGTATATTAATAGATTTGGGCATGGAAACGGAAGGCAATTGGTCCACTCGTGAAAGCAAATACTCAGTGTGTTCAAGTAACGATAGGAGCTCACTAAAAGACAATGAAGATTGAAGGAGTTTTTTCCCATTTTTATGGACTCCTAATGTTTGATATTCACGCCATAAATATTTTTATCATTTAAAAGTAACAGGCCAACATAACTAAATAAAAAGAAAAACTTTCAATACAAAAGAAATCGATACCTGGTGAGACTCAAAATAGTCAAACGAGATTCCATTCATGATTTTCACATTGACACAACTCCGGTGGCAAAATGCTACCAAATCCCTTGAATGATTGTCAATCATCAAAAATAAATGATCACCTGCAAATAATATTAGAAAATTCTTATTCTTCTTTTCACTTTTTCTTTTAGACTATTTTTAAAAAAAAATAAAAAAAAAATCAAACAGTACCATTGAAGAAAATTTGTTAGGAAAAATTTCATATATGCATTATTACAAAATATTATTTCATTTTTCCTACGTAATGTTTAAATAACTAAAAAAATACTTTTTTTATATGAAATATAATAAAAAATACTAACTTATAATAATAGAACCCAAATAACAATTTGTAACTGAAATCTTTTGAATAATGCACACTTCACGTCTCACATTTAATATCTCTTCCAAGAAAAGAAAAGAAATTCAAAAAATTGAGGATGGGTAAAGAATATCAATGACTTCCATAGCTTAAACACACTGTAGTTTCTTTGTTGAACTAAAAGCAAGAACTAGTGAAATCTAGAGATAATATTTTAAAATCTGAAGTTGAAATCTCGCAATAATGTCACAGAACTAAATATGTTTTTCAACAAGTTGTATTTGATTCACAGATTATCAAATTTTTCACATTTGTTATATATATAAATTGTCATTGAATAACATAAAATCTTTTAAATAAGAATGTATGGTTTGAATGTTTACAATTCTGGTGATCAATTTTAGAAATTGAAAAACAGAATTCGGTCTTGTAATATGTTTCCATGTTTGAGCATTAAATAATTCGTGAAAATAACATGTTTTGTAATCTTTGCATGATATTACTAAGATCACACGAAACTTTTATGAAGATCAATTTGTGAAATATGTTTTAGGGGATTTTGGGAGGAAGGCAAATCGTAATGGAGAAGATTGGGAAGAAGATGAACTGACAAATTTTTAGGGATTTCTAGATTATTCAATAGATTACTATAAGGGCATGTTTGTTGGAGTAAATTAAGTTACCTAAATTATTATCCTTATTGATTTAGTTATCATGTTTTATTTTTTGTTTTTACTATGATTTGCAGTATTTATTAGAAAAAAAATGTTACAAAGTATTATCTAAATATTTATTAAAAATAAGGTAGGTGACGTAATTTTCACTATAAATAACAAAATAAACGTAATAGCTATGGGGCTTGGGCTGGCCCATAACACAAACCCAACTAATAAAAAAAGAGTTGAATAGTCCAAAACAAAATAAGATGGCCTAACAGGGTGATCCCCCCATGAGTCTGCTTTCATCATCAGTTGATAAAACTGTTCGTATGTGGCAAGTTGGAATCGATCAGTGTCTCAAGATCTTCTTGCATAGTAATTATGATATATACTTGACTGTATAATTCTGAGTTTTACAAGCTAGAAAAAATGGCTGATTTTGGGAAATTGTTACAACCCATTTTATCTAGTCAAAAGTCAAAAGTTGAATTTTCAAAGTCAAAGTCAAATAGGGACTTAAATGAAATAAATGATTTTATTGGGACTTGAATTGACTAAATTATTTTATTGTGGTTTATTTTATAAATTGAAAATATTTTGAGGGTTTAAGATGGAATAATAATAATAATAATAATAATAATAATAATAATAATAATAATAATAATAATAATAATAATAATAATAATAATAATTTTGGGAAGCTATTTAAATATTAGTAAAAGTTAAGGGATTAAATGTTATGTTTAATTGAAGTAGTGGGACTTCCTTTGCAAATTGATTTAGTGGCCCATTTAAAACCCAATTGCCCATTTCTTTTGCGCACACAGACAACACATATAGAGAAAAAAGGGGGGCAAATAAAGCTGGAAGAATCGAGAAAGAAAGGGAGAAAAGAGGAAAAAAACGAAAAGAAAGAAAGGAAAGGAAGAAAAGGAAGAAGAGGAAGTAAGTGTTGATTTCTTCAAGTACTATTTCATTTCTTAAAGAGTTAGAAAGTATATGCTTGTTGCTGTATTATGATGTTAAATATTCTAGGGTTCTAAGTTGTTGATTTAAATTTTAGATTGAAGGAAAGAGCATGATTTCAAGCCAATCTTTGAGTGGTGATTGATATTTACATTAAGGTAAGTAATATGATTTTTGAACGAACCCTAGAAATTTTTAGTCAGGATTTTTGATTAAGTATTTGCTAATGGAATAATTGAGGTGATGAAATATTCAAATGAAAGCATGATTTTATGAAGCAAGATTAAAGTTAAGTTGGTTGTGTTGTTTGTGTCAGTTTTTACTAGATTGTATGGTGAAATTATTTTATGCTTGGAATGAAGTTTTTTTCGATGAGTTGGTTATTAGTAGAGGGACTAGAAAGTGGGATTAACTTCAACTGATTAAAGAAAATTTGGTGAAGATTCAAGAGAAAATGTGAAAGTTGAGGAATTAAGTGTGACTATGCATTAGTTTAATTGTAATATTTTAATTTGAGTTATTATACTGGTACTTCAGGCAGTGACGTGGAGGTTGGAGATGCCAGTCAATTTAACCGGATTTTTGTCCATAGAGCAGTAAGTGGAAATAAAACTTATTTTAAAAAATAAGCATTTCTTGAATTTTGAAGTTACGTATTTTATAAGTTGAGTTGATAGCATGATTTTTCAAAATGAAACAAATTTTATTATCAAATGTTTTTAAAAGTTAAATTTAGTTCAGTTAAATTATTTCATTGGCATATGATTTCATTATTAAATATTTTAGCATATTAAAAGTTATTATTTAAAACCACCAAAAAGTGCCCCAGGTGATTTTGCACTAGTTTACATTTGTGTGAATGCGTTTCCACAGTGGATGACCAGTTATGGTACCAAAAAGTGCCCTAGGTGATTTTGCACTAGTTTAGATTTGTGTGAATGTGTTTGCACAGTTTATGACCAGTTATGATAATTTTACCCGCTTTGAACTATTGTGAATGTGTTTCCATAGTGTATGACCAGATTATCAGATGTCCTTGGAACCCACTCTCGTACACACAAAGATTTTGGACCGTGTACTATGGTGATTAGCTTTTGGGGTAGCTCTCTACATACCGATTATCAGATTACCATATCTTCTTATTATCTTATTTGAATGGCCTTGCCTTGTACATCGAGATTACTCTGTAAATAAGTAAGGCTATTCATTGGGTACCTTTTTGGTGTGATTTTCTAGTATTATACAGCCTATTAGATTACAAATTACAGAATTTAGTTTATTCAGTTAAAAGAATAAAGCTTTTCAGCGTGATTTTTCAGTATTATATAGTTTATTAGATTTTAGAAACAGAATTTAGCTGATGCAGTTTACAAAATAAAGATTTGTATGATTCTAGTATATTTTAGTTTTGATAGTATTATCAGATTTCAAATTACAGTATTTAGCTTATTGAGTTTAAAGAATAAAGATTTTAGTTTATAATACTGTGAAAGGAAATTTTTACTACATACCAGTTTTCAAAAAGTTGTTATAAAGGAAAAAGTATACTTTTACAAAATATCCATTCACTGAGTTACAAGATCATATTTTGTCATCCTTTTTCTTAGAGGGTAGTAGTTGCGTTGAGCCACATTGGAGCCTGTCGATCTGTGAATTGAGCCACACAGTTTCATTTCTTGTATGTCTCATCTTGTCAGTTAATACACCACATATTTTTGGGATTAATGCATCTTTTATCAGAAAATGTATTCATATTACGAGCTCACTGCAGATTTTTATATATTTTTGTAAATGGGGTTGTCTGGTTTGTAAAGGAGTGTAAATTTCTTTCGAGTGCACTTATTTTGAATAGTTGGTGTTTTGATGAACTGGCGTACCCTATTTTATGTTACTGTGTTGGATTGAGGAAATTGATTATTGTTCAGCGGTTTTAGTTTATATTTTGGAGGAAACTCTGTCAAATTTTTTTAAATATGTCACAGTCAAAATAGGTCAAGTCTACCTTGATGGTAGGTCCGGCACTTAGCTATGTCCACCATCGGCGCACGACACATGTCGAATCCATTTGAGTGATTCAGGATGGGTCATGAAAATTGGTATCAGAGCATGATCATAAAGTCAACTTGCATTACATTTATTTTGATTTTGTTTTCAACATGTCATACATATTTTGTAGTTGGAAGTCATGGCTCGTGAGGTAAAACTCGCAGGCTCCAAGATGTACCGCCTCAACCATAGGTTACTTCTGATTGAGATGACATTAGAGAGGTCAGTAGGGTTAAGAAATCTATTTATCAGACTTATGAGCAATAACATGGGGATGTAGCTCAAATAGTAGAGTGTTTAATGTTATGAGTTGTCCCAATGATCGAAAATTACTTCTTGCTACGGGAATGTATGGAAACTACAATGATAGAAGAATATTTTTAGCAGATTTAGAAATGACTAGTAAGTAGATATGTAGTTGAAATTCGGATTTCATGGATTGAGAATTTCATTCTCATTGAAGTAATATGCTAAGGAATTCGGGGATGACATGTTACTGCATTGTAAAGACTAGAATTAAAGAAAGTTCATTTTGGGATATGAAGATAACTTTAGCTCAGGTTATTCTAGCACAATTATTTTAGATATTTGAAGATCTACGAGGATTTGGAACTACATTGCATTATTAGAACCATGGTGTTCTAGTTATGGGAAATAAATTTGGTGTTCAAGATGATATTCATTAACAAGGAAGGAAAAAGTAAAATCTTGGTGTTATATTTTATTTCCTTATCTAAACAAAGAAAGAGACATAGAATAAGAAATAGAGAGGCTGTCACGTTCAAGTATCTTACTCTATTTTTCAGCTTTCCTAATTAGATTATGTAAGCGAGCTGTATTTAAAAAAAAAAAAAAAAGAAAGAAAGAAAGAAAAGAAGATAGCGTATGAGTGTGGAAAGAAAGAAACCACTTTGTTTAATGAAATGAAAAATTGGTGAGATTAGGAAATTAACATGTGGAATACTGATCTGTGAAAGGTTTACGTGATAAATATGAAGATTACTATTTTATGATTTTAAGGAAAATTGATATAAATGTGGAAGTTAAGGTGAATTTGATGAATTTTTAGTATTATAAGATTTGGGTTAGTTTTTATTCTATTTTTGGATCTCACAAATAAAGTATTCCATTCTTATTGAGATCTATATGTTGTGGAACATATGGATACGTCGGATAGTCTAAAGTTTAAGATGATCATCAAATATAAATTTCTCACTGGGTAATGATATCCTTAGGTTACATTATTTTCGTTAGAGATCTTTATCTGATATATAAAAAGGCTTATGCATTGATAATATGTCAATGAACTTTTTTAAGGAATAACAGTAGAGAATTATCATGAATTAAATGTTATCATTATCTCTTCATAGAAAGAAAGAGCATCAAAATGGGGTGGAGTTAGAAATCTAAAAATCTTTGCTATCAACAGCTTGAGACTGATTAAATTCTAAGGAAATATTTGCTCTTGTATTTAAAGTCGATGATGGTTTGATTTATGATAATTAATTATGTTAGAGTTTAGAAAGTGTTCTGAGATAAAATGATAAATTATGGATTATGTTGTAAGATTTTTAAAAAAACATGATTAAAACACGATTTAGAGTCGATTATATTGGGTTTGAATTTATTGTGGTATTATCACATTATGAGAAATCGATACTTATTGATCACTGGAGTTTAAGTTATATTTGTATTCGAAAGGGTTAGAAATTGAAGTTGCATGTATATGTTATCATTGAGTGATATGGAATTAAAGGAAAAGATCATATTGAGCTATCTCAATTGTTGCTGGGGATAACTAGAATTTTAGAAAACCATGAGCAATTGAATTTTTGCAGATAATGTTAATTTAGAATAAAAGTAGCTACCCTCAAATATTTTCGTTTTGTGGTTCCAAGTACACGGAATGGAAACAAAATGGTAAAATATCATTATTGATAGATCAACAAAGGTTACAAGATTCTTTCCAAATGATTTGTGAGACAAAATTATAAATTATATTTAGATTACATCGTTATTTATATGGTGAAGATTGAGAATCTATTTGGGCATAATGGTAGGGATAAATTACATTGTGCAAATTCTTTTGGTAGAATGTAAGACATTATGAAGACAATTCAGAAGAGAGGTTATCAACTTTGATTTGTTAATTAAAGGGGCCTTGGATAATTATTTATTTACATGGAGTTGATATATAAAAACTAGATGCTAGTGACGATATTTGAGGTTATATATAGATATCGAAATATTCTAAGGACAATTATGGCGATGGAATTGGTAAAAGAAAGTTATTCGGTCTTAATTTATAACCATTGTTGCGGAAATAGGATTTGATTAAAGAATAATTCAAATCATGATATAAAATGAAGTTTTGTAGAATATAAAAAGTAGTATTTTGAACCTCAAAGTGGGAAATAGCTACATTTTTCTAAGATTTGATAAAATGAAAAGTTGAGAATATCATATATTGGTTTTTGAGATATTATTTTAAACTTGGGTTCAATTGTTTAAGGATGATGTTTATAATAGGTTTATCTGGTATTTAAGAATGTATTGTCTATTTCTACGGCTAGTAAGTAGATATCAGATTTACCTTATGTTTTCAGATTATTAGTGAAGTTAAAGAGAACTTAACTTAGAAAAAGTCAAATAAGGTGTAAGATATGAAATAATGAAAATGTGTTTAGTGAAAGGTTGCTGGAGAAATCATTCAATATAAGATGCATTATGGCAAGTGAAGATCAATTGTGTGCTTTATATCTTTACATGTTCGAATCTTAGCTAATTGAGTTTCGAGGATGAGATAGTGAGCTTATATGGTACTCCATTATCTATGGAGTCGATAAGATCCTTGTTTTACATTTAAATTTTGGCCTAGTATACGGGAAACGTTGGGTACTAAACTACAGTGCAATGCAGCTTTTCATTCTCAGACAAATGGTCAGTCAGAGAGGACCATACAGATTATTGAGAATATGTTAAGGGCATGTGTTTTAGAGTTCTAAGGTAGTTGGAATACTCAATTATTGTGGATGGAGTTTGCTTACAATAATAGTTACCGCTCCAGTATAGAATGGTCTTCTTTTGAAGTTTTATATGGTAGGGAGTGTAGAACACTAGTCTGTTGCGATGAAACTGGTATGAGAAAATAGGCCCTGGATTGGTTCAAATGACTTCAGAAAATATGAAATTAATCAGAGAAAAGTTGAAAGAAATGCAAGATAGATAGAAAAGTTATGCAGGCAGACACTGGAAAGATCTTGAATCTGCGGTTGGAAATAAAGTTTTTCTAAAATTGTCACCTTGAAAAAGAGTTTTGAGATCTGGCAAGCGAGGAAAGTTGAGTCCACGATACATTGGGTCATATAAGATTATTGGATGGACTGGTTCTGTTGCGTATCGATTAGATTTACCAGCTGAATTATCCAGGATCCATGACGTTTTTCATGTTTCCATGCTTCACAAATATATTGTAGATCCTTCTCATGTTCTAGAATATCAACCAGTTCAATTGAAAGAGAATTTGACTTATATAGTAGAGCCGGTGAGAATTCTAGACAAAGATGGAAATTCAGCGAACCAAAACAATTTCACTTATAGAGGTCCTCTGAAGAATCATGCAATAGAAGAGGTTAAATGGGAGGAGGATCTAATGTCTGCTCAATATCCTCATTTGTTCATTACCTAGTTAATTGCCAGTTGAATTTCGAGGACGAAATTCTTTTGAGAATGTAAGATTGTTACAACCCATTTTATCTAACCAAAAGTCAAAAATTGAATTTTCAAAATCAAAGTCAAAGTCAAATAGGGACTTAAATGAAATGGATGAGTTTATTGGGACATGAATTGACTAAATTATTTTATTGGGATTTATTTTATAAATTGAAAATATTTTGAGGGTTTAAGATGGAATAATAATAATAATAATAATAATAATAATAATAATAATAATAATAATATTTTTGGGAAGCTATTTAAATATTATCAAAAGTCAAGGGATTGTCACACCTTCATTCATATAGATAACTATCCATTAATCTATGTAAGAATGAAATTGATGACTCGACCTAGAGATAGAATTTCACACATTTCTTTACCTGATAAAACGACTTAACTATGTCTTTAAACCAAAATCATATCGCCATAATCAAACATATATATTCTGAGATTATAAACATATCTACATGCCATGTCAAAAGATATACAACACAGGATCCCTAACATAAAACATAATGGGCCATAAACTCAAAATAGCAGCCCACAAAATAACCATGCAGGTCGCCATCCATGTACATCGAACTTTGAAATCTCATAAGAGTTCCACAGCTAGTCGTGCTCTCTATGTAGTTCCAGGCTCACCTACAATGCAAGAACTACATAAGTCAATGCCTAGTAGACAAAAATCATGCATGTCATAAATATGAATAATAACAATATGTGCCACTATGCCATTTACTTTGACCATAACGATAAAGAAACATCATATTCCAATAATGGATTTTAGCAGCTTGAATTTGTGTGGAAGAACAGGCGCTTGTGTATATAGAACGCTTGGATTATTGACACTCAAAGAAATTGCATAACTTTCGCATATGGTGTCCGTTTTGGGCCTGTAATCCCATTTCAAAAAGCTCACGATGATTTTGAATAAAATCGCATCTTTCCCATGATGTCTGATGGATTTCAATTGTTTGAATTCGTGTAGAATAATAGACGCTTGCGTACATGGAACGCTTGGATTGTCGACGTTCGAAGAATTTGGCATAACTTTCGCATAAGGTCTCCGCTTTGGGCCCATAACACCATTTCAAAAAGGTCACGATGATTTTGAATGAACTCTTAGCTCTGCCATGATGTATGATGGATTTAACAGTTTGAATTTGTGTGGAAGAACAGGCACTTGAGTACACGTAACGCTTAGATTATTGACGTTCAACAAAATTGGCATAACTTTCGTATATGAGTCTGTTTTGGGCCTATAACTGTCATACCCCCAAATTAATATTGATATATATACACAACCTAGACATAGAATTTTACATATATTTTTTTTTTGTTTGTTAACTTCTAATCACCTGTGACACGATCATATAATATATCGAAACCCAAAATCATTCGCCATAATCCAACATCTATATTCAGAGCTTATAAACATGTCTATAGGCCATTTCAAAAGTACACTATATAGGATTCCAAAATATAACCCAACAGATGGTAGCCTACAAAATAACCCCACAGGTCGTCATCCATGTACATCGAACTCTGGAATCCTGCAAGAGCTCCATAGCTAGCCGTGCTCTCTATGTAGTTCCATGCTCACCTACAATGTAATAACTACATATGCCATTGCTTAGTAAGCAAAAATCATGCATGTCATGAATATGAGCAATAGCGATATATGATACTTTGCCATTTACTTTAAATATTACGATAAAGATGCATCATATTCCAATATTCATCAAAATCGATTCGAAATCATTTCATTTGAAATCTATTTCATTGGACCTTTAACCCACCTACTATGCACCGGATAGGGTTCTGCATAATATTAATATCAATAATCAAATGGTCAATATGAAATCGATACTGGAGAGTGGACCATCCTTTCGTGACAACTAGAGGCCCATTCTCTACCCCTATGATCACCTAAGAAGTCTCTCACATGGCAGTGCCAATAATCATAATATCACAAGGGCATAATCGAGTGGTCCACCCTTCCGTGATTACCAAAGGGCCATCCCCTGTAGGGATGGCAGTGGGCCGAGTCGAGCCGGCTCGGCTCGTTAACCCACGAGCTCGGCTCGAGCTTGTGGCTCATTTTTCACGAGCCGAGCTCGAGCTCAGGCTCGGCTCGTTGCTCGTGGGGGAGCTCGGCTCGCGAGCTCGTGAATTTTTTTTTTGCAAATTTTTCAAATTTTATTGATAAAATTTTATTTTTTTCCACATTTTTTGACGAGCCGGCTTGTGGGCTCGGATCGTTGGACGGGACCCCCGCTCGGCTCGAGCTCGGGCTCGTCATTTGACGAGTCGAGTCGGCTCGGCCCAATTGACATCCCTAATCCTCTGTCTACCTTTGCAATCATTCACGAAGTATCATCTGCGATGCCCAACATATCACATAAGCACACTTCATATGCCTTGATGTCCTAGTAGTGGTCAATAAAATATTTATAAAGAAAACTCAATTTGAAATCATGTTTCGCATGTAGGATTTTCAATCATGATCACATGTCGTGCATGCATATGAAAATGCTCATGAATGACATATTTAATGAAAACTGATGTCAATAGGTTCCCCAACCTCATACTCAACGATCATAACTATCATATAATGTGCAATAAACATCTTATCAAAGTTATGTAACTATTCTAACATTACCATATCACAAATACTAAGCTCTTGCATTGTAGTTGGAAATAGATTTTTACTTACCTTTCGCCTTTGTGTGTGCAAGTTCCTACGGAGTGTATATCAATTTCCTTTTTCACTTAACATCGAAAAATCACATGTATTACCATCTAATATTAAAGACAAACCTCCATTTAATAACTTTAGCACACACAATCCCAAAATACATCCATTCACACCAAAACAATTTAGATGAAATCATTATTTCAAGTTACCGATGGCATTACAAACTAATCTCATAAGTCTCACTATTTCTCGAGTCCAATTATGAACGTCAATGTCATCAATTGTTTTTGACAACTTAGTACTCATTAGAATCTATTTTCTAGGGCCAAGAGATAATTAATGGATATGTAAAGGTTGAAATCACATTAAAAACATAAATGCGCAGAATCTGTTTTCAGATTTCTATTATCGTCCAATTATTTTTTCTAATCCCTTTTCACCCCCTAGCTTATCCAACGACTCCCATATTTTTACCACACTTCTACAACATGTATATGAAGGTAATCATGATCTAAATTTGTAACAAATAAAGTGTTTTCAGCCTCAAAAACCGTCCCTTTTTCACCACTCCAAATCAGGCAGTTTTCTTTTCTTGTGACTGTTTTCGTTTCCATTTTACTAGCATGTCAGTAATCAGATTTCAGGCTATTAGAAGACCATTTATATTCTTATAAATCTCATATAACAAGATTCATTTACATAGATACAAGTTATATCTTAAGTACTATCCAAAATCAAAGTTTAAACCATTCAAATCTAGCAAATCCTCATCTCTGTCCAGATTACTGTCTTTCAAATTCTTGTAATTAATTACCCTAATTAGGAATCATAAAATCATTAAAAACTCTCCAACCTAGTCATAAGCAAGTTCAGATGTTCAAGAAATCATAAACCCCTTAAGAAATAATGGATACAAACCTCAAAACTGTGAAGTAACAAAGTTGTCCAGAATTTCCAGCTTCTTGTTTCTATTTCTCTTTGACTCTTTCACCCTCTTTTTCACTTGGAATCACTTAGAGACGAGCTAAGGGAGTTAATATATTATCTAGGAGGTAAATGAGTGGTCTTTTAAGTGGTTGAGGTCGTGCATAATACTTAAGGATTAAGGATATTATGGGATGCAGCCACATCAAGCTACTTTCGTGAGTAATAAGCAGGAGGTCGCTTCTTGCTGCAATATTTGACCTTTCTACTATTGTATTTGGATTTATTTATGCCTTATAAGATATTTATATCCATCCTACACGAGATCATTCCTTAAGATTGAAGAAATTGAGTGTTAAAATGACAAACATCCCAAGCACGAGGTGTTCAAGCATGAGGTGGTTACTTGTAGTAAAAATATGATTTTATATCTATCCTTGTAGGTGCAAATCAAGTATCACTAGCTTATTTTGATGTGTTTACAATCTATTTCACTTACCATAAGATCCCATAGTATTTTGTAGAGCTAATTCCTCAACCGTTCATTTAATTTCGTACCCGATTGTCAATCGATTTCAACAATTCGCACCTCAATATTTAAAACATCGTATGCGACATATATTATTGTGTTGTGACCATGTCACTTCATGCCTCATGTCCAAAATATGTCAATTACCTAAGTAGGGTTTAAGGTGACCTCGATCAATCGAATGAAAGCTTGAACCTTTATCGATACTAATTTCCTACCTTCTCAATTTTCCATTGCTTACCAAACCAATTTCCAACATTTAGTTAACCTAATTTTCTATCATAGCTCAATGTAAAATTCACCACCTAGGTCAAGGAGTCGAAGATTATCACCATGTAAAAATTATAAAGCCTTAATGATCGAATATACCATTCTAAGATAAAGCAATTAGAAAATTGGTGCAAATGACAATGTAATTAGCATGAAAATGCATGAATCATATTGGCCAAATGTATAACGGGAAGTTTGGGATATTACAGGGATTAAATGTTATGTGTAATTGAAGTAGTGGGACTTCCTTTGCAAATTGATTTGTGGCCCATTTAAAACCCAATTGCCCATTTCTTTTACACACACATACAATACTTATAGAGAAAAAAAGGGGGCAGAAAGAGCTGGAAGAATCGAGAAAGAAAGGGAGAAAAGAAAAAGAAAAAAAAAAAGAAAGGAAAGAAAGGAAAGGAAGATGAGGTAGTAACTGTTGATTTCTTCAAGTACTATTTCATTTCTTAAAGAGTTAGAAAGTATACGTTTGTTGTGTTATGATGTTAAATATTCTAGGGTTCTAAGTTGTTGATTTAAATTTTAGATTGAAGGAAAGAGATTGATTTCAAGCCAATCTTTGTGAGTGGTGATTGATATTTACATTAAGGTAAGTAATATGATTTTTGAACAAACCCTAGAAATTTTTAGTTGGGATTTTTGATTAAGTATTTGCTAGTGGAATAATTGAGGTGATGAAATATTCAAATGAAAGCATGATTTTACGAAGCAAGATTAAAGTTAGGTGGTTGTGTTGTTTGTGTTAGTTTTTACTAGATTGTATGGCGAAATTATTTTATGCTTGGAATGAAGTTTTTTTTAGATGAATTGGTTATTAGTAGAGGGACTAGAAATAAGTATTTATTTAATTTTGAAGTTAAGTATTTTATAAGTTGAGTTGATAGCATAATTTTTCAGAATAAAACGATTTTTATTATCAAATGTTTTTAAAAGTTAAATTTAATTTAGTTAAATTATTTCATTGGCATATTATTTCAGTATTAAATATTTCAGCATATTTAAAGTTATTATTTAAAACATCCAGAAAGTACCCAAGTGAGTTTACCATAGTCTGTACTTGTGTGAATGTATTTCCACAGTGTATGACCAGTTATGGTGATTTTACCCGTTCTGCATTATTGTGAATGTGTTTCCATAGTGTGACCAGATTATCAGAGGTCTTTGGAACCCACTCTCGTACACACAGGCTTTGGGCCGTGTACTAGAGTGATTAACCTTTGGGATAGCTCTACGTACGTATGACCAGATTATCAAAATACCAGATTATCAGATTTGAATGACCTTGCCTTGTACATCGAGATTACTATGTACATGAGTAAGGCTATTCATTGGGTACCTTTTTGGTGTGATTTTCTGGTATTATACAGCCTATCAGATTACAGATTAGAGAATTTAGTTTATTCAATTTAAAGAATAAAGCTTTTCAGCGTTATGCAGTTTATTAGATTTTTGAAACAGAATTTAGCTTATGTAGTTTACAGAACAAAGATTTGTATGATTCCAGTATATTTTAGTCTTGATAGTATTATCAGATTTCAAATTACAGTATTTAGTTTATTCAGTTTAAAGAATAAAGATTTTAGTTTATAGTACTGTGAAATGAAATTTTTACTAAATACCAGTTTTCAAAAGGTTGTCATAAAGGGAAAAGTATCCTTTTACAAAATATCAACTCATTAAGTTACAAACTCATATTTTGTCACCCTTTTTCTTAGCAAGTAGTAGCTGCAGTGAGCCACATTGGAACCTATAGATCTGCGAGTTGAGCTACACTGTGTCATTTCTTGTATGTCTGATCTTGTCAGTTAATACATCACAAAATGTATTTATATTACAGGCTCACTATATGTTTTTATATATATTTTGCAAATGGGGTTGTCTGGTTTGTAAAGGAGTGTAAATTTCTTTCCAATGCACTTATTTTGAATAGTTGGTGTTTTGAGGGGCTAGTGTACCCTGTTTTATATTATTGTGTTGAATTGAGGAAATTGATTATTATTCAGGGGATTTTAGTTCATATTTCGGAGGAAATTCTATCAAAAAAATTTTAAATACGCCATAGTCAAAAGAGGTCAAGCCTGCCTTGGTGGTAGATTCGGCACTTAGCTAGTGTCTACCATCGGCGCACGACACTTGTCGGATGATTCGGGATGGGTCGTGATAGAAATACTCAAACATCAAATTGAACTTTGATTAGAATTACTTAGTTCGTTTTCTAAAATATCAATTTGATGTAATGCAGTAACTTGCGTTCAATTCCTGTAAATGATGATTACTTCATCAGTGGTTCAATAGATAGAAAGGTTCACATCTGGATGATCAACGGTTGTCAAGTCGTTAGCTGGACTGAAGTAAAGGACATAGTCACTGCAGTTTCTTATTGCCTCGATGGACACGTCTATTGATGCTGCCATTTAATTTTTTTTTTTAATATATAAAAATGTGGCTTCATGGATTAATTTGACATACTAATTCTCAAATTTGGGTTGTTATTTAGGGTGTTATTATTGGAACAATTACAGGCACCTATCATTTTTTTAGTGCTTCTATGTCGAGTACATTTTATTGTATTTGGCAGTCGTTTACTTCAAAAAGCCTCTCTGGGGGTTGCAGTTTTCATCTTATTTGAGTAGAATTATTCAATTCCAAAAAGCTTTTGGTTGAAAAGTTTTGAGTGCATGCTTGATTACATTTATTTTGTATGGAAAATATCAGTTTTCCACCCAAATTCCTACTTTGGAATGTTTAATTGCTATTTTTTTCCATTGAAAATATTTTCGAACGTTTGGGTTTTTGTTTTCCTCAAACACACCCAAATGTCTAAAGTGGGCTGATGCAATAATTACTTCATCTTCATCGCCATCGTATGTTTAATAACTGAACCCCATTCCGCTCCTTATGTTCTTACTTTTTTAATTCCATACAAGCATCGAGTGTTTGCATTCACGTTGACAAAGCTCAGCCATGTGTGTCTATTTGAAGCATAATTATCATGGAAGGAGAAGGAAATTTATATTTTTTAGTCTCGTTCAGTGCAGTGATGAATTACTGTTACACAATTTGTATGCAATAGAATCAGGATTTACGTAGTAGGACTAAAGTTTGGTTAAGTGCTTGTCTCTCATGCATCAGATAATAAGTTGCAATTGGAAGCTCAGTTGTGCTTTAAGAGTAGGAAGTCACCCCGCAAAAGGATAATTGCCATCCAGGTAACTTGCATTTTTGCTTGGTGCTAATTGTGCCCTCTCTTGTTAATGCTAGCTGAAAGTTCTTTGTAATCTAATGTTATATGAACGCAGTTTTCCCCACAAGACCCGAGCAAAGTATTAATAAATTGTGCTAATTCACAAGTCAAAATCCTTGAGGGAATGAATGTGATTTAGAAATACGAGGGTATATACTTCTTGGTTTTGCATTTTGTTGCAGAATAGTTTCTCTGCGATGATGCTTTGTTATTCTTTGAAGAATCTTTTTTGGGCTATTTTTGAATTTTGTTGATTTTCATTTGTGTCCAAATTATTAAACTATACTAAGTTCTCTCTAGGATTTCCAAATATGGGAAACCAGATTTCAGCTTCATTCAGTTTAGATGGAAAACATATTGTCTCAGCATCTGAGGATTCTAATGTATATGTGTGGCACTCTAAGGATCAGAAAGTTTCTTTTACATCACAGCCAAAACCCATTAAATCCTTCGAGTGTTTCTCCCCTGATATGTCTGTTGCAAACCTTGGTCCGGCATGAGAATTTGGAAATCGGAGAACAAATTCAATTCAAGTAATCCACAAAAATTCGATTGATTTATTGCATTTCTTGTCGGACCAAGAGTTTTTACCCAAATCGAACCCCAAGTGATCTTCAACTCGGCCTGAGCAAAGGCTTCACATGTCTACTTCTGAGGTGACAATATCCGCATTGAGTAGATCTCAATACAAATTTCTCAAGACTTGTTATGATGTGGGGTCTAGTTATTATTGTTACTAGAGGCTGGGATGGACAAATCAGATCGTGCCACAATTATGGGTTACCAATGGGGTTACCAATACCCCTTTGTAACAAGGCAACAAGGTATATGTTGCAAATCAATTGCATTCCAGGCTTGCTGTTGAATAGGTAAAATTCAATTACAGCAGAAGAAATTAGAAAAAGCAAAAGTAGGCAAAATTGGAGAAAATGATTAAGTTATAAGATATCCAAAGTTTAAGGACTAAAGTGATAATACTCAAAAGTTGATTCGGACCTCATGATGAAGATTCAAGAGTGCTCAGAGTCAATCGGATAAAGAAAGGCATCAAAGGGATGAAACATAATCAAAGTATGATCACAACTTAATTTCCAACTGAAAAATGTTATGCATCAGTTTCAGCCTCATATTAAGACCCGTTTTTGACATAGAAAATGATCGAATTTGAAAATGATTTCTAAAACAAAGTTGTAGCCCTTTAAGTTAGTTTTCCAACGCATCTTGAATCGTCTCAATCAAATACTGGAAGAAAAAGTCATGATAAAAATACTGAAAGAAGTGCAGCCAGAATTTTTCACCCAAAGGCGCGGCGCCACCATCAGGGCGCAAAGGCACCGCCTGGGAGCGTCTAAGGCGTGCCCCATTTTGAAGTCCATAAAAATTCTACTTTTTATACACATGAGGAGGCACAAATAAATACAATTTTTCCACACATTGAGAGGGGGATTCACACATTCAAAGGCAACAAACACTATTGGAGAATTAAGGGAAGAATTCAAGGGAGAAAAACATCGAAAAAATTCTTGATGCCAGATCTACTTTTTCTTCTACAATTTTAATACAAAATCCAGTGATGTATTCTATGACGATCTACAATTATTCCTTTTTATCATGAATAGCTAAATTCATTTTTAGGACGAATAATATAACCAATTGGGATCGTTTATATTTTTGTTATTAAGATTCTTGGTTTTGATTGTTCCATGTGTTAATTTTACTATGAAGTGAATGCATTAAATTACTTTATCAATAATTTGTTGAATTCATGAATTCTTTACGACTAGAGATATGAATTTATGATTTAGATTATATAGTAAAATTCGATAAATTGGTATAATGAATAGGGATATCTATACTAATTATTGCAGTCATAATTGAATTCATAGGACAAGAAACTCGTTTAACTAAGTTAGATTCGCATAAAGATATAGAATTGAATTCATTAAATAGACTCAATGGAAACTCGAGAGGGATAAATTGAATACAATAGAAGAATTTGACTGAACACTACGTTTGATAATAATCTTGATCTAGAATGTAAAGGTAATCAATATGTGAAATTATTTTGCCCTAATAGCTATCATTATTTAATTTCTACACCAATCGTGTGTGTTTCCACTTATTTTCGCGTATTTAGATTAAAATTCAAATCTTACAAGTTTTATCTGCTTTCTCAAATAGTGCTAGAGTATAGTCCTCGTAGGATCGACAATCCGAACTCCTAGGTCTACTTATTACTTGTTACGAGTCGTACACTTGCGAAAATAAAATTGACAACACCTGCACATAAAGAGAGTCTTGGCAGGCCAGACCATCCATCGGTATTTATATCTCTTGAGTTCTTGAAATTGTGATCCAATATAATAGGTGATCCCTTCAAATCCTGCTCATGAATAATGGTCTCATGGGCAATGACACTTGTCGAGAGTTCAATATGCAAATTGTAATCAACAAGTTCCTTTTTGGTGGCCATTATTTGGTCAAAACAATGTTTTGAAATAGTGATTTTTAGGGAGGAGGTGTGGTTATAAAGTAGAGAAAAGTTTTGGGTTCATGTTTGTATGAATATGTAATTCAAATTGAGCATGTAGAAAAAGAATTTTTAAATAATGGTTGTCAAACATAGGCTAACTATGCAGTTCGGTTAGTGGGCTTAATTTTGATTCTCTGATTTGTTCCTTATTGAAGTCTCTAGCTGCCGGCCCTGGAAAGGAACGGAGTAATCCACGAGAAGGCGTGAAATTGAAATACATCTTTTTATATGGTATAGCTTGACTGAATGATTGACTTATTAGTATGCCATTTTCTACCGGATGAAAGTTGTTAAACTATGGCTTGGTAGGATGGCCATTTTATTGCTGTGTTTCGTGAAGTTCTAATATTATCAGATAGATTGTGCTGAAGTTCTAATATTCATTTTACCGACTCGAAAAATTGAATGAATACAGTTTCAATTCTTTCCAAATTAATCTCTGTAATTCCTTCTTGAATTTTCCGATTTAAAATCTTATAATTTTGTCTTTTGAGACTCTAGTTCATAAAATGCTTGATGAATACTTGCTTGTGTCATGAGAAAATGGGTGGCGAGAGCGGTGTCAAATGGATCAGACCATCCAATTGGTCCCTAAATGGTTAGGCTTCGGTGGAGTGGATGCCAAGTCTTTCTTCGAAGAAGAAGATGATGAAAGGAGTGACAAAAAAATAAGGTGGTGGTGATGGATTCAAATTAGCGGAGGAAAAATGGTCTTTTATGATCAAATTTTAGTTTAATCTGCACTCCGCTCCTTTCATTATAAGCTCCTCGATTTGCATGAAATGGAAGGAGATTCTCCGTTACCCCTTTAATGTTCGAGTAAGAATGTGTTTTTGAAT
Organism: Olea europaea var. sylvestris; assembly: GCF_002742605.1. Classification (NCBI taxonomy): domain Eukaryota; kingdom Viridiplantae; phylum Streptophyta; class Magnoliopsida; order Lamiales; family Oleaceae; genus Olea; species Olea europaea. The sequence goes on along the minus strand of NW_019244609.1, from coordinate 1,979 downwards.
GGAAAAGATGAATATTGTAAAATAATAAATTGACCATACCTTTTGAAATGTGAATGTACACCTTATTTAGAGTAGAGAAGTGTTATGACGTTTGGTACACTTCTCAATTAAACAAGTATATTTGCTTGTGAGAGATGGTCTTAGATCTATTCTTATTATTTCAATAACAAAACTTTTTTAGTAGCTACCTATTTAGAATCCTGATAGACTTTGGAATTTGGACTATTTAAATTCGAAAAGGCCACTAAAAATTTTTAAGAGCAAAACCTCAAATAGGTGAATAACGATATTCCTCAAAGCAAAAGAGTGGAATGGTTACTTTAGTATATTAAGCTTACCCTTTACAATGATAAGCTGCTTTTGATTTAATTTGACTACATTATAGGTCTCCTTTTGATTTGAATTATTGAATTTTAGAGTTTTTTCTTGAATCTAGATCTCACAGGACTAACAATTTCAAGAAAAAAAAATTAATTAAAAGTAGTATTCTAAAAAGCGTAAAGCGTGACTAGGCGTAGACTGAAGTTTCAAGCTTTACGAGATTAAACGAGTTTAAGCGAGGCTTAGGCAGAGAAAAAAATGTTTTATTACTTTTAATATTATTTTTAATTTTTAAACATATTAAAAATCATTTAATAATTAAAATAATACATATCAAACCGAATAATAAAATACCATATTTATTTAATAATTCCTACCATTAGTCAATTATACAATTTTTAAGTTTTCAAAATGTAAAAATTAAAATATTTTTCATAGTTTCGATTTTTAACTTTACAAGTTTTACTTAATATATTTATAAGAACTTCATACATACTTTTTAAATTTGTAACAAAATAACAAGTCTCAAGATCATAATTACATAAACGTAGGTAGCAGTATCGTATCTTAGATCTTATTAAATTATTCAGATAAAGTCATTTTTAACTTTTGTACAAATAAAATATTTTAAAAAACTTGAAATTAAAGTCAAATGAAAAGTTTTTTTTTTTTTAAATAATAAGCTAAAGAAGAATAAAAGACTTTTGAAAAATGGGGAAAAAATAATAATAATGAAGTGCACCTAGGGAAGACGAAAGAGATGAAAGAAAAATTTGAGCAATTTAAGAATTGGAAAAAAGCATCTAACCATGAAAATCTTGCTTGAACTTCAAGCCTAGACGATGCCTAAACGAGCTTTTTATAACACTAATTAAAAAGTATCTTATTATTATTATTATTATTATTATTATTATTATTATTATTATTATTATTATTATTGAAGTTACTACTACTATAATTATTATTGTTGTTGTTGGTCTCAAGATCGATATTTGTATAGAAACGATTTTCAGAAATCAAATAAAATTGCAGAAAGTAAAAAACATTAGGAATTTTCACCCCTTAGGGTCCAGATGTCAAATCGAAGCCTACGAACCCATTGAATATCTACCAAGTAGATTAGGCTTAAATCTACTAAGAATCACCAAGAATCGATATAAATGTGTGAAGAACCTCTTAAGTTTTCTTTCGCCTCCCTTTACAAAGAAATTGCTCTTCCGCACAATCTCTCAAATTGTAGATAAAATACAATCTAAACATCACTAAGATTTTACGGAAATTGAAAACAAAGATCACGAGGAACATGAAAAACTCTTAAAGAAAACCCTAAAAATCCAGATCCAACGATCACAATAATGCTAGATGTAGGGCCAGAAATTCATCTCACAATTTAAAGGGAGTCTCGTTTTCAATAACGCATTTTTTCTTAAAGGATACAACTCGACGGCCCAAACAACGTGATCCAAAGACAATTAAATTTGGCCTAATCCAAGAACTGAGAGACAACTCACAACAATTGTTATTGCTCCTATAAGGCTCATTTTTGTAGTTAGATAACGTTTCCTTGAGAGATGTAGGGTGGGGGCATCACGGGACAGGGTTAAAAAGCGGGGCCCGGGTCGGGACAGGGAGATTTGTTCCGTTTCCTTTCGTTTTTA
>NW_019244608.1:0-1542 GCF_002742605.1 Olea europaea var. sylvestris | reverse complement strand
CCGTCGCGAAAAATGACGAAATTGCCCCCGGCGCGATTTTTGTTCTCGATCAATCAATCAAATTTTTGCCCATTCAGACACCGTCGCGAAAAATGACGAAATTTCCCTCGGCGCGAATTTGTTTTCAGATCAATTAGTCAAATTTTAGCCCATGGAGACACCGTCGAAAAAAATGACCAAATTGCCCCCAGTGCAATTTTTCTTTCCGATCAATCACTCAAATTTCGGCCCATTCAGACACCGTCGCGAAAAATGACGAAATTCCGATCAATCGGTCAAATTTTGGTCCATTCCGACACCGTCGCTAAAAATGACGAAATTGCCACCGGGACGATTTTTGTTTCTGATCAATTAGTCAAATTTTGGCCAATTCCGACACCGTCCCGAAAAATGATGAAATTTCCCCCGGCTCGATTTTTGTTTCCGATTAATCTGTCAAATTTTAGCCCATTCCGACACCGTCGCGAAAAATGACGAAATTGCCTTCGGCGCGATTTTTTTTCCGATCAATCAGTCAAATTTTAGCCGATTCAGACACCATCGCGAAAAATGACGAAATTGCCCCCGGCACGATTTTTGTTTCCGATCAATCAGTCAAATTTTAGCCCATTCAGACACCGTCGCGAAAAATGACGAAATTGCCCCGGAGCAATTTTTTTTCCGATCAATAAGTCAAATTTTAGCTCATTCCGACACTGTCACGAAAAATGACGAAATTGCCCCCGGCGCGATTTTTGTTTCCGATCAATCAGTCAAATTTTGGCCCATTCCGACACCGTCGCGAAAAATGACGAAATTTCCCCCGGGTCAATTTTTGACTCCGATCAATCTGTCAAATTTTAGCCCATTCAGAAACCGTCGCGAAAAATGACGAAATTGCCCCCGGCGCGACATTTGTTTCCGATCAATCAGTCAAATTTTAGCCCATTCCGACACCGTCGCGAAAAATGACGAAATTTCCCCCGGCTCGATTTTTGTTCTCGATCAATCAATCAAATTTTAGCCCATACCGACCCCGTCGCGAAAAATGACGAAATTGCCCCTGGCGCGATTTTTGTTTTCGATCAATCACTCAAATTTTAGCCCATTCAGACACCGTCGCGAAAAATGACGAAATTGCCCCCGGCGCGATTTTTGTTCTCGATCAATCAATCAAATTTTAGCCCATTCAGATACCGTCGCGAAAAATGACGAAATTTCCCTCGGCGCGAATTTTGTTTCAGATCAATCAGTCAAATTTTAGCCCATGGAGACACCGTCGCAAGAAATGACCAAATTGCCCCCGGTGCGATTTTTCTTTCCGATCAATCAGTCAAATTTCAGCCCATTCGGACACCGTCGCGAAAAATGACGAAATTCCCCCCGCGCGATTTTTGTTTCCGATCAATCGGTCAAATTTTGGCCCATTTCGACACCGTCGCGAAAAATGACGAAATTGCCTTCGGCGTGATTTTTTTTTCGATCAATCAGTCAAATTTTAGCCGATTCAGACATCGTCGCGAAAAATGACGAAATTATCCCGACGCGATTTTTGTTTCCGAT
>NW_019244607.1:0-1542 GCF_002742605.1 Olea europaea var. sylvestris | reverse complement strand
ATTGCCCCTGGCACGATTTTTGTTTCCGATCAACCTGTCAAATTTTAGCCCATTCGACTCCGTCGCGAAAAATGACTAAATTATCCCAGGGGCGGTTTTTGTTTCCGATCAACCTGTCAAATTTTAGCCTATTTCGGCACCGCCGCGAAAATGAAGAAATTTCCCCCTACGCAATTTCTGTTTCCCATCAACCTGCAGAATTTTAGCCCATTCCGACACCGTCGCGAAAAATGACGAAATTGCCCCTGGAGCGATTTTTGTTTCCGATCAACCTGTCAAATTTTTAGCCCATTCCGACACCGTTGCGAGAAATGACGAAATTGCCCCTGGAGCGATTTTTGTTTCCGATCAACCTGTCAAATTTCTGCCCATTCTGACACCGTCGTGAAAAATGAAGAAATTTCCCCCGGCGCAATTTTCTTTTCCAATCAACCTGCAGAATTTTAGCCCATTCCGACACCGTCGCGAAAAATGACGAAATTGCCCCTGGCGCGGTTTTTGTTTCCGATCAACCTGTCAAATTTTAGCCCATTCAGACACCGTCGCGAAAAATGACGAAATTGCCTCTAGCGCAGTTTTTGTTTCCGATCAACCTGTCAAATTTTAGCCCATTCCGACACCGTCGCAAAATATGATGAAATTGTCCCTGGCAAGATTTTTGTTTCCGATGAACCTGTCAAATTTTAGCCCATTCGACTCCGTCGCGAAAAATGACTAAATTGCCCCTTGGGCGATTTTTGTTTCCGATCAACCCGTCAAATTTTAGACCATTTCGACACCGTCGCGAAAAATGACGAAATTGCCCTAGGCACGGTTTTTGTTTCTGATCATCCAGGCAAATTTGAGCCCATTCCGACTCCGTCGCGAAAAATGACTAAATTGCCCCTGGGGCGGTTTTTGTTTCCGATCAACCTGTCAAATTTTAGCCCATTTCGACACCGTCACGAAAAATGACGAAATTGCCCCTGGAACGGTTTTTGTTTCCGATCAACCTGTCAAATTTGAGCACATTTCGACACCGTCGCGGAAAATGACGAAATTACCCCCGGTGGATTTTTTTTTCTGATCAACCTGTCAAATTTTAGCCCATTCCGACACCGTCGCGAAAAATAACGAATTGCCCGTGGCACGATTTTTGTTTCCGATCTACCTGTCAAATTTTAGCCCATTCCGACACCGTCGCGAAAAATAACGAATTGCCCGTGGCACAATTTTTGTTTCCGATCAACCTGTCAAATTTTAGCCCATTCCGACACCGTCGCGAAAAATAACGAATTGCCCGTGGCACGATTTTTGTTTCCGGTCAACCTGTCAAATTTTAGCCCATTCGACTCCGTCGCGAAAAATGACTAAATTGCCCCTTGGGCGGTTTTTGTTTCCGATCGACCTGTCAAATTTTAGCCCATTTCGACACCGTCACGAAAAATGATGGAATTGCCCCTGGAACGGATTTTGTTTTCGATCAACCTGTAAAATTTTTGCCCATTCCGACACCGTCTCGAAAAATGACGAAATTGTCCCTTGGGCGGTTTTTGTTTCCGA
>NW_019244606.1:0-1542 GCF_002742605.1 Olea europaea var. sylvestris | reverse complement strand
TTCCAAATATAAAAGTGCTCATTCTTTCGAAAAATGGCCGAAATCCCTCATACGTCACGACGAAGTGGGGATTTCAATCCAAAAGGGTCGCTACATTTCCAAAAAGTACTTATGGGCCCAAAACGGACATCCTGTGCAAAAGTTACACTCGATTCTTTGCACGCCGACTATCCAAGCGTTCGAAATATAAAAGTGCTCATTCTTTCGAAAAATGGCCAAAATCCCTCATACATCACGACGAAGTGGTGAGTTCAATCCAAAACGGTCGGTACACTTCCAAAAAGTACTTATGGGCCCAAAACAGACACCGTGTGCAAAAGTTACGCTCGATTCTTCGTACGTCGACTATCCAAGCGTTCCAAATATAAAAGTGCTCATTCTTCGAAAAAATGGGCAAAATCCCTCATAAGTCACGACGAAGGGGTGAGTTCAATCCAAAACGGTCGCTACATTTCCAAAAAGTACTTATGGGCCCAAAACGGACACCGTGTGCAAAAGTTACGCTCGATTCTTCGTACGCCAACTATCCAAGCGTTCCAAATATAAAAGTGCTTATTCTTTCAAAAAATGGGTAAAATCCCTCATACTTCACGACGAAGTGGTGATTTCAGTCCAAAACGGTCGTTACATTTCCAAAACGTACTTATGGGCCCAAAACAGACACCGTGTGCAAAAGTTACGCTCGATTCTTCGTACGCCGACTATCCAAGCGTTCCAAATATAAAAGTGCTCATTCTTTCGAAAAATGGGTAAAATCCCTCATAAGTCACGACGAAGTGGTGAATTCAATCCAAAACGGTCGCTACATTTTCATAAAGTACTTATGGGCCCAAAACGGACACCGTGTGCGAAAGTTACGCTCGATTCTTCATGCGCCGACTATCCCAGCGTTCCAAATATAAAAGTGCTCATTCTTTCGAAAAATGGGTAAAATCCCTCATAAGTCACGACGAAGTGGTGAATTCAATCCAAAACGGTCGCTACATTTTCATAAAGTACTTATGGGCCCAAAACGGACACCGTGTGCGAAAGTTACGCTCGATTCTTCATGCGCCGACTATCCCAGCGTTCCAAATATAAAAGTGCTCATTCATTCGAAAAAATGGGTAAAATCCCTCATAAGTCACGACGAAGTGGTGAATTCAATCCAAAACGATCGCTACATTTTTAAAAAGTACTTATGGGCCCAAAACGGACACCGTGTGCAAAGGTTACGCTCGATTCTTCGTTCGCCAACTATCCAAGCGTTCCAAATATAAAAGTGCTTATTCTTTCAAAAAATGGGCAAAATCCATCATACTTCACGACGAAGTGGTGATTTCAGTCCAAAACGGTCGCTACATTTCCAAAAAGTACTTATGGGCCCAAAACAGACACCGTGTGCAAAAGTTACGCTCGATTCTTCGTACGCCGACTATCCAAGTGTTCCAAATATAAAAGCGCTCATTGTTTAAAAAAAGGGCAAAATCCCTCATACGTCACGATGAAGTGGTGAGTTCAATCCAAAACGGTCGCTACATTTCCATAAAGTACTTATGGGCC
>NW_019244605.1:0-1542 GCF_002742605.1 Olea europaea var. sylvestris | reverse complement strand
TGGAAGACCACCGTTTGAAGATCATTTTGAGAAAGCTTACGCAACAGATAGGAATAAATTCACTAGGCCAGGCTTAAAAATAAGGAAGAAGGAGACAGACTGATTTGGTAGTAAATGATTAGTATTTTTATTTTTATTTTTCAAACTATCTAATCACGCGTCGACACGTGTACTACCTATTTTTTTAACCTCTGTGTATAGCATGATTGTATAGATAGTTAAGCGAATTTTTACTTAATTTAATGTAATTATGTATATTGTAGAAAAATTTAAGCTTGAATGTAATTGGAGCAAAAAGGGCGATTGGAGCTAATTTAGAGTTGATTCGATGTAATTAAAGACTAACTGGATGGTAGGGGTGATTATTAGTAAAAAGATAGATATAGGAAGAAAATTGAGAATTTTGAGGGTAAAATTCAACATTTGAAAAGTTTGGAGAACTGTATACTTTTGGAACGTGAGATGGACCAATTTCAAATGATTGTGAAGTTTTGGTTACCAAATTGAAAGAATTTGAAAGTTTCATTATCAAAATTGTAGTTTAGAATGAAAAATGACAAAAATTGGACAAAATCTTGAGGAAGGGACAAAGGCGAACGAGAATTGAATTCAAGGACCAAATTGTAAATTTTTAGGAAGTTCGGGATTGACTAGGGTGACCTACGATCTAAACACGAGGGTTGTTTGGGGCGGTTCATTGCTCTTTCCTTACCGCGGCAGACCGCTGTCCAGCCTGTTTTGCTGAAATTATGCATTTTTTGAATTATTATTATTATTATTTTATTCGTTTTGACTCATTTTCTAAACCCAATTTTGAAATTTCTTCCATCTTTGTAAGTAGATCATGTTTAGGTCACAAAATAGGTTACACAATAGAAAAATAGAGAGGAAAAGAAGGGAGAAAACAGAAGGTAGAAGAGACAGAGAACTAAGATTTCAAGATTTTATAAGATGGATTCTTAGGCTCCGTTTAGTACCATTTTTTCAAAATGCATTTTTCTCTTTCTTCTTTTCAACCATACATTCTTTATTAAAATAATATTACACGTAAATCAAAAACTTTTTATTATTTTTCAACCACATATTTCCCATTAATTTGCTATTCTAAAATGCATTTTTACATAAAAATGGATATCAAACACCCTCTTAGTAAAAGATCTTCATATTTTTCTTCATTCTTCTTTTAAATTAGATAACGTACTTCAAATCTCTCATGTATTTTTCTTTTCCATTGATGCGTAACTCAACGATTGGGACAAATGATGTAACCTAACTTTGAATTTTAATTTTTATTATTATATTTTGATCTTTAATTGATGTTTGTTAATGGTTTTTACTTCTTTTATTCGTGCTTTGAATTATTTGAAAATTAATTCATTGATTTGTTAATGGTAACGAGCCACAAGTGATTCAGGTGTTTAAACTACGTGGTAAAAATTAGAATTTTGGTAGAAAGTAGAGGTACACCTTGTACTAATTTTACGGTCATAATTGAACACTTTGGTCATTAAGGGTTCTTGATTGAGGCTTATTTTGATTCCA
>NW_019244604.1:0-1542 GCF_002742605.1 Olea europaea var. sylvestris | reverse complement strand
ATATCTAAGTATGCTTTTATGTAATAAGTTTCGAAAATGATTAAAAATATACAACATTATTACAAAACCACGTATCCTTAACTAGTTATATTCAGATTGTCATTAAAATGGCATAGGACTTGATTTTTGAAGGTTGTAGTTGTCATTCCGATAATACAATAGTTGTCATTTGACATCCTCTGAAGTGTTTATTTGCATTTTGGTTCAAAATGAGAGTGCTTTTCACCATATTACTCGACTATAACACGTTCTAAAGAGTATATGTTTAGTGAAGTTTTTTGTTGATTATAAGTTATTGATTCTACGAAATGCGTGGGAAATAAATAAATAAAAATCGTAAATCCTACTGAATTATTCATAAGTTTCAAAAGCACGTCAAACATACACAAATATTTATAATTTAGTGATCATGAAAGACTAAATAGTTTACATATAATGTTATTTCCCTGAATAGATTCAAAAGCCAATAAACAAAGTCACATTTTAAAACTGCAATTTTATTGATGAAAACTGCCAACCACATCAAATGCGAATGACGAATCTCACAAGAAAAAAATAGAAAATCTCCTCGTAATGATTCTTGATTGCATTAGGATGTAGTTTACTTGATCAGTCTTGACAGCCATCTGCATACTCTCAGGGATTATTCGTCGATCTCCTCCCGAACTTCGCCCTCTACAGAATTAAAGATATCCAAATAAATTGATAGATACTTCAATGACAATTTTGGTATTGCAGTTGAGCGAAAAACTCTTACCAGCAAGATCGACAGCCAAGTTCGCCTGAGCATCAGCCTCCGAGTTTAAATCCTTTGAGATAATATAAATAACACGTTATTGCCTGAAAAACCGATCCTTAAAAAGGGACTAACTGAGATTAGCATGTGATGAAGTTTTTTGAGGAAAAAAGGTGTCATCTTACCCTAAGGACATGAACAATCTGGAAAGAAAGAAACCGATCCTTTAATTTCGTGGCCTCTTCGAACAAGCAGGAAATGTTTCGGTTTTTTACCCTCCATAGACCCTGAATCTGTACACCAAATATTCCTTGGAATATTAACTAGAAAACAGAAAAATGGAGGCGAAAAAATTCACTAAACAACAGCTGTAAGAAAAGGAAGGATGCATACCTGCATACAAACAAGTTTGGAGTCACCTCGAACTCGAATACTTGTAAACCCTTTTCCAAGTGCAGATTTCAACCCTAAAATGATACCTCGATACTCCGCAACACTAGTGGTTGCTACGCCTAAACCTTCACGTAACCTACAAATCTAAGATTTAAAATTGGTTGAAGATAGAAATTATGAACCAGGAGAATAAAAAATATACAATCTATGTAATAATATTTACCCAAAGCCCATCATCAGACCGTAGTATAGCTCCAGCGCCAGATTGTCCAGGATTTCCTTTTGAAGCACCATCAAACTCAAGAGTACAAGAGCGCTGCTAATGATGATGAGGATCAGGTTTTTAGCAAACCAAGTCATAAAAACACCTGTAGATTCTCATTAACCAAATCTGACGGGATACCTTAAGGCAT
>NW_019244603.1:0-1542 GCF_002742605.1 Olea europaea var. sylvestris | reverse complement strand
CTATTACTCTTGCGCCATTAACACCGGCACAAGTGTATGGAGATCAAATCAAGCTAAAAAGTGAGGAAGACGAGAGAATGAGAAAGTCAGGAAAAAGGAGAGGCAATAGTGAAACCATCAATAAGAGAGAAAATAGTGAGGTGACTGAGAGTGGAGAAAAGCCACATGAGCGGAGAGAAAAAGAGTCAGTTGAGAGGAGAGAAAAAGAGTCAGCTGAGTGGAGAGAAAATCCAAAGGCCAACTTCTATGCAAAAGAGAGTGAGTTGAAAAAGGCTATGAGCGATAATAGGCAAATGATATTGTTAGTGTACAAGGAGTCCCTCCTCAATTTTGAGGATTCTAACACATCCCTCCCTAGTTTGGTTAAGTCTTTATTACAGGAGTTCGACGATGTGTTTCCTTAGGAGATGCCAAGTGGATTGCCACCAATCAGAGGCATCGAGCACCAGATTGACTTTGTACCCGGAGCTGTCATACCGAATCGACAGGCTTATCGAAGCAATCCCGAGGAGACGAAGGAGCTTCAAAAGCAAGTGGAGGAGTTGATGAGCAAAGGTTATGTGAGGGAGAGCATGAGTCCATGTGCTGTACCTGTCTTGCTGGTGCCTAAGAAGGACGGGACTTGGAGAATGTGCATGGATTGCCGATCTATCAACAATATCACGGTAAAGTATCGTCACCCAATACCTAGACTAGATGATATGCTTGATGAGTTGCATGGTGCTTGCATTTTTAGTAATATTGATCTTAAGAGTGGGTATCATCAAATTCGCATGCGGGAGGTTGATGAATGGCAAATGGCGTTTAAGACTAAGTATGGATTGTATGAATGGTTAGTTATGCCGTTTGGACTCACTAATTCACCAAGCACTTTTATATGTTTAATGAACCATGTTTTGTGTACTTTTATTGGGAAATTTGTTGTAGTTTATTTTGATGACATCTTAATCTATAGCAAAAACCTAGATGAGCATTTAGAACATTTAAATTGTGTGCTTGTTGTGTTGCGAAAGGAACAACTATATGCTAATTTCAAAAAGTGCACATTTTGCATGGATAGAGTTGTTTTCCTAAGATTTGTGGTTAGTGCTAATGGGATGGAAGTCGATGAAGAAAAGATAAAAGCTATAAAGGAATGGCCAACACCTAAAACTATAACTGAAGTTAGGAGTTTTCATGGATTGGCTAGTTTTTTTAGGCGATTTGTAAGAGATTTTAGCACCATCACGACACCGTTGACTGAAATAGTAAAGAAGAGTGTAGGTTTTCATTGGGGAGAATCTCAAGAAATTGCATTTAAAACAATTAAGGATAAGCTATGTAAAGCACCTGTTTTGGCATTACCAAATTTTGATAAAACATTCGAGGTTGAGTGTGATGCATCAGGAATAGGTGTAGGAGCAGTGTTAATGCAGGAAAGGAGACCTATTGCTTACTTTAGCGAAAAGTTGAGTGGGGTAGCATTGAACTATCCGACATATGACAAGGAGCTGTATTCACTTGTTCAAGTATTGGAGACTTGGCAGCATTACTTATGGCGAA
>NW_019244602.1:0-1542 GCF_002742605.1 Olea europaea var. sylvestris | reverse complement strand
TTTCGTCATTTTTCGCGACTGTTTCGGAATTGGCTAAAATTTGACTTGTTGATAGGAAACAAAAATCGCGCCGGGGGCAATTTTGTCATTTTTCTCGACAGTGTCGAAATGGTCTCAAATTTGACAGGTTGATCGGAAACAACAAAAAATGCCCAGGTGGCAATATCGTCATTTTTCGCGACTGTGTCGGAATTGGCTGAAATTTGGCATTTTGATCGTAAATAAAAATCGCGCCGACAGCAATTTCGTCATTTTTCTCGACTGTGTCGGAATGGGCTCAAATTTGACAGGTTGATCGGAAACAAAAATCGCGCCTGGGGCAATTTCGTCATTTTTCGTGACGATGTCGGAATTGGCTGAAATTTCACAGGTTGATCGGAAACAAAAATCGCGCCGGGGGCAATTTCGTCATTTTTCGCGACTGTGTCGGAATGGGCTCAAATTTGATAGATTGATCGGGAACAAAAATCATGCCGAGTGTAATTTTGTCATTTTTCGCGACTGTGTCGGAATTGGCTAAAATTTAACTGGTTGATCGGAAAAAAAATCGCTCCGGGGACAATTTCGTCAATTTTCTCGACTGTGTCGGAATTGGCTGAAATTTGGGTGTTTGATCGGAAATAAAAATCGCGCCGACGGCAATATCGTCATTTTTCTCGACTGTGTCGAAATTGGCTGAAATTTGGCAGTTTGATCGTAAATAAAAATCGCGCCGACGACAATTTCGTCATTTTTCTGGACTGTGTCGGAATGGGCTCAAATTTGACAGGTTGATCGGGAACAAAAATCGCGCCGGGTGTAATTTCGTCATTTTTCGCGACTGTGTCGGAATGGGCTCAAATTTGACTGGTTGATCGGGAACAAAAATCGCGCCGGGGGTAATTTCGTCATTTTCTGCGACTGGGTCGGAATTGGCGAAAATTTGACTGGTTGATCGGAAACAAAAATCGCGCCGGGGGCAATTTTCATCAGTTTTCTCGACTGCGTCGGAATTGGCTGAAATTTGGCAGTTTGATCTGAAATAAAAACCGCGCCGGGGCAATTTCGTCATTTTTCTCGAACTGTTTCAGAATGGGCTCAAATTTGACAGGTTGATCGGAAACAATAATCGCGCCGGGGACAATTTCGTTATTTTTCGCGACTGTATCAGAATGGGCTAAAATTTGATAGGTTGATCGGAAACAAAAATCGCGCAGCTGGTAATTTCGTCATTTTTCGCGACTGTGTCGGAATGGGCTCAAATTTGACTGGCTGATCGGGAACAAAAATCGCGCCGGGTGTAATTTCGTCATTTTCTGCGACTGGGTCGGAATTGGCGAAAATTTGACTGGTTGATCGGAAACAAAAATCGCGCCGGGGGCAATTTTCATCAGTTTTCTCGACTGCGTCGGAATTGGCTGAAATTTGGCCGTTTGATCGGAAATAAACATCGCACCGGGGGCAATTTCGTAATTTTTATCGACTGTGTCGGAATGTGCTCAAATTTGACAGGTTGATCGGAAACAAAAATCGCGCCGGGGCAATTTCGTCATTTTTCGCGAC
>NW_019244601.1:0-1542 GCF_002742605.1 Olea europaea var. sylvestris | reverse complement strand
TAAGTACTTTTTGGAAATGTAGCGACCGTTTTGGATTGAACTCAAGACTTCGTCGTGACGTACGAGGGATTTCGGCCATTTTTTGAAAGAATGAGCGCTTGCATATTTGGGACGCTTTGATAGTCGGCGTACGAAGAATTCAGCGTAACTTTTGCACACGGTGTCCGTTTCGGGCCCATAAGTACTTTTTGGAAATGTAGCGACCCTTTTGGATTGAACTCCCCACCTCGTCATGACGTTCGAGGGATTTTGGCCATTTTTCGAAAGACTGAGCACTTTTATATTTGGGACGCTTTGATAGTCGGCGTACGCAGAATTCAGCGTAACTTTTGCACACGGTGTCCGTTTCGGGCCCACAAGTGCTTTTTGGAAATGTAGCGACCCTTTTGGATTGAACTCCCCACCTCGTCATGACGTTCGAGGGATTTTGGCCATTTTTCGAAAGACTGAGCACTTTTATATTTGGGACGCTTTGATAGTCGGCGTACGCAGAATTCAGCGTAACTTTTGCACACGGTGTCCGTTTCGGGCCCACAAGTGCTTTTTGGAAATGTAGCGACCGTTTTGGATTGAACTCAAGACTTCGTCGTGACGTACGAGGGATTTCGGCCATTTTTTGAAAGAATGAGCGCTTGCATATTTGAGACGCTTGGATAGTCGGCGTACGAAGAATTCAGCGTAACTTTTGCACACGGTGTCAGTTTCGGGCCCATAAGTACTTTTTGGAAATGTAGTGAACGTTTTGGATTGAACTCAAGACTTCGTCGTGACGTACGAGGGATTTCGACCATTTTTTGAAAGAATGAGCGCTTGCATATTTGGAACGCTTTGATAGTCGGCGTACGAAGAATTCAGCGTAACTTTTGCACACGGTGTCCGTTTCGGGCCCACAAGTGCTTTTTGGAAATGTAGCGACCATTTTGGATTGAACTTAAGACTTCATCGTGACGTATGAGGGATTTTGGCCATTTTTGGAAAGAATGAGCACATGCATATTTGGTACGCTTGGATAGTCGGCGTACGAAGAATTCAGCGTAACTTTTGTACCCGGTGTCCGTTTCGGGCCCACAAGTGCTTTTTGGAAATGTAGCGACCATTTTGGATTGAACTTAAGACTTCATCGTGACGTATGAGGGATTTTGGCCATTTTTGGAAAGAATGAGCACATGCATATTTGGTACGCTTGGATAGTCGGCGTACGAAGAATTCAGCGTAACTTTTGTACCCGGTGTCCGTTTCGGGCCCACAAGTGCTTTTTGGAAATGTAGCGACCATTTTGGATTGAACTTAAGACTTCATCGTGACGTATGAGGGATTTTGGCCATTTTTGGAAAGAATGAGCACATGCATATTTGGTACGCTTGGATAGTCGGCGTACGAAGAATTCAGCGTAACTTTTGTACACGGTGTCCGTTTCGGGCCCACAAGTACCTTTTGGAAATGTAGCGATCATTTTGGGTTGAACTTAAGACTTCATCGTGACGTATGAGGGATTTTGACCATTTTTGGAAAGAATGAGCACATGCATATTTGGAACGCTTG
>NW_019244600.1:0-1542 GCF_002742605.1 Olea europaea var. sylvestris | reverse complement strand
TTCGCGGGCCGTTTCCATTCAACCTGCCAAATTTCGGCCCATTCCGACAACGTTGCAACAAATGACAAAATTGCTCCCGGTACGATTTTTTTCTGTTAATTTTCGGTCTCGCACTTCTTCAACCTGACATAATTAATACGAAAATTAGTTATTCATAAGCTCAAACGATGGAATTTGGGAAAAATCCCGTTATCCCGGGTATGTGTCCCGAGTCCAATTTCACGGGCCGTTTCCAATCAACCTGCCAAATTTCGGCCCATTCCGACATCGTCGCGACAAATGACAAAATTGCCCATGGTACGGTTTGATTTCTTAATTTTCAATCCGACACTTCTTCAACCTAACATAATTAATAAGGAAATTAATTATTCGGAGGCCCAAACGAAGGAATTTGGCTAAAATCCCGTGATCCCGGGTCTGTGCCCCGAGTCCAATTTCGTGGGCCATTTCAAATCAACCTACCAAATTTTGGCCCATTCCAACACCGTCGCGACAAATGACAAAATTGCCCCTAGTGCGGTTGTTCTTTGTTAATTTTCTATCCTACACTTCTTCAACCTGACATAATTAATAAGGAAATTAATTATTCGGAGCCCCAAACGAAGGAATTTGGCTAAAATCCCGTGATTCCGGGCCTGCGCCCCGAGTCCAATTTCGCGGGCCATTTCCAATCAACCTGCCAAATTTTGGCCCATTTTGACACCGTCGCGGCAAATGACAAAATTGCCCCTGGTGCGGTTTGCTTTGTTAATTTTCAGTCCAACACTTCTTCAACCTGACATAATTAATAAGAAAATTAATTATTCGGAGGCCCAAACGAAGGAATTTGGCTAAAATCTCGTGATCCCGGGTATGTGCCCCGAGTCCAATTTCACGGTCCGTTTTAAATCAACCGACCAAATTTCGGCCCATTCCGACACCGTCGCGACAAATGATAAAATTGCCCCTGGTGCAGTTTTGCTTTGTTAATTTTCTGTCCAGCACTTCTTCAACCTGACTGAATTAACAAGGAAATTAATTATTCGGAGGCCCAAACGAAATAATTTGGCTAAAATCTTGTGTCCTGGGTCTGTGCCCTGAGTCCAATTTCGCAGGCCATTTCCAATCAACCTGCCAAATTTCGGCCCATTCCGTCATTGTCGCGACAAATGACCAAATTGCCCCCACCTGGTACGATTTTGCTTCGTTAATTTTCTGTCCAGCACTTCTTTTACATGACATGATTATTAAGGAAATTAATTATTCGAAGGCCCGAACGAAGGAATCTGGCCAAAATTTCGTGATCCCGGGTCTATGGCCCGAGTCCAATTTCGCGGGCCATTTCCAATCAACCTGCCAATAATAAGGAAATTAATTTTTCGGATGCCCAAACGAATGAATTTGGCCAAAATCCCTTGATCCCGGGTCTGTACCCCGACTCCAATTTCACGAGCCGTTTCTAATCAACCTGCAAAATTTCGGCCCATTCCGACACCGTCGCGACAAATGACAAATTTTCCCCTGGTGCGGTTTGCTTAGTTAATTTTCAGCCCAACATTTCTT
>NW_019244599.1:0-1542 GCF_002742605.1 Olea europaea var. sylvestris | reverse complement strand
TGTGACATTAAAAAATTTTCATTTGTAATTGAAAAATAATATGTGACTAATTAAATTATTAATTTGTAACCAAATTATATAGATCCATAACCTTAAAATATTTAATTAATTAAATCATAAATAAATTTTAATAAAAATAGGATTTTTAAAGTTTGAAACTTGTTTTCTTGATTTTGAAATGTGTGATATTTAAACTTTTACTTAAGAATTTTTCCCTTTATAAATATGCAAGTAACGGACTTCATTTAAATTCAACTTACCATCAAGGATAAAATGCTTGTTCAAAATTAAATTAATTATGGATTGTATAAAATAAATAAATAATCAAATAGCATTCATGTGTGTGTGTGTGAGAGAGAGAGAGAGAGAGAGAGAGAGGAAAAAGGAAAAAAAATCCTTGTTCTCAAATTTTAAGGATAAGAATTTTATTCTAAATTAAATCCGTTGTTTATTCTCAAAGTTTCCATCTATATCAATTTACTAATGGGAAGTTTGAATTAAAATCAAAATTCTAAATTGAATTTTAAGAGAGAGAGAAAGAGAGAGAGTCGAAAATCAAAATTTATCAATTTATTCATTTCTTAATGAATAAATAAATCTTGAGGAGGCATTTGTAGACAAAAAATAAAAATAAAATGAAAAGATAATTAATGGATTGGGCCGATTTAAATAATTTGCCCAATTAAATTAAAATCTACTAAGATCCATTGCACGAGTTTTTCCTATAAATAGGACCGAGGTCCATAACATTTCACAAGGAAAAATGCAGAGGAAATTCACGAAACGCTAAAGAAATTTCAAGTCAGAGGAAGAGAAGAAATATTATGAAATCTAAGTCCGACAAGCACTAAGAAGATCAAAATCTTCTTCGAATCAAGTAAGTTCAAGTTAAGTTCAAGAAGATCAAAGTCTTCTTCAAATCAAACTAAATTCAAGTCCAAGCCTTAGAATCTAAGTGCCGAACAAGTCATGCTCTCAACAAATCAAATTTTCTACAAATTCTCGACGTCCAGGATTTAAGCCACATGGTCCATTGTCTTTAAATATTCAGATCATTAATCAGAGAAATTTACATTTTTGTAATTACAAGAAAATAAATATCCACTTGTATTTCTCAAAATACAATTTGTAACGATTTCTATATTTTAATACACAAAATTCGTCCTACATCCGTATCTCATTATTACTTACGACCACAAATAATTTAAAATTCAATTATATCTAATTTTTTTCACAGTCACAACTCCTTGTGATTAACTAATTACTTAAATTTGAATATACGAACTCTATTATTTAATTTATTAAAATAATAATTCAATTAAATAAAGACCTTGCCATAAATAAAATGCATTAATCATATTATTTACGTTCAAAATTTATTGGACTTCGAACATAACACTTGCAGCTCACTTCCCCGGATACAACTCTGCTACAAATACGAAGCTCCATCTGGAATTCCAACTAGTAAGGAGCCCATAGACCTGCAGTAGACAGAAACACCTAGCTGTGAGAAAAACTCCTCTGTGAAATCAAAGAATTTTT
>NW_019244598.1:84698-90276 GCF_002742605.1 Olea europaea var. sylvestris | reverse complement strand
GAAAGATTTCACATGAATAATCGTCTGAGTATTAGTGGTTAATCTGTAACGTTCAATAGTAAAATTGGCTCTTTAACTTAAAGTCATCATAGTGCCTTATATATTTACAGTCATACTTTGGTGATAGACGATGTATCTATGCCAAGATTCGCTAATATAGCATCATTCAGGTATGTGAAGAATTATATGAAGGTCGTGAATGATCACTCTTAGATAGTAAATTATTATAATCTACATTTCATTCAATTAAATCGATAATGAAATCTTTAACGAAGGTGTTCTCATAAGTCGAGAAAGAGTTTTTAACTTACATTGACTTAATAGAAGGATGAAAGATATGATCAATAATCGATATTGACACACTTTTATATCTCGTAATTGATCGAATCATATTGACGAAAAAATACAATTTTATGTTAAATGAACTAGTTTGGTGTTGTCATGCCATGTGGCATTTTCCATCACATGTATTGCCCTAACACATTGCGAGATGTCAATCTGGAATAACGGATGTGAATTAATGATAAATTATAAGAGATATTTTAATTTATCAATTTTGATTATATCAAAATAATAATTCACGTCGTTTGGTATCGTAATCAAAAACCAAATGTATTACACACAAATGGAGAAATAGAAGAATGAAATTTACCAATTAATTTATTGACAAGTTTTGGACAATTTTTTAATTGGGTTATTAATATGCCCGTATTAATTAATTAATTCACAGGCCAAATTTAATTAATTAGATTAATTAAATATTAGACCGGGTTAAATTCAAGAAATGTGCTAAGCCCTCTTAAACTTATATTTATAAACTGTTAAGGTTCTTAAAAAAAAACATGACACAATTCATTATCTTGCTAGGACAAGAACTTGTTCTTTGTGTAGATTTTCATTGGAGGCTGGACAATTGGATAATTATGGATCGTAGATCATGATTGTTCGTGTCAAGATAAGCAAAGGAGCTTGCAGAATTCAAATGTATAATTCCTATCAAAGTTTCTATTTAAACACGAAGAAGATCCTTGGTGGAAATTAAAATTTATTTTACTTTTCACTATGCATGATTAAGAAAATTCTCAATGGTAGTATCAGAGAATACTTTGTATTTGTTACAAATTGTCTAGCAGTTAGGAAAATTGACTTTTCACGTTCTCAAATCTGATTTAAAAAAATAAATTAATTTTGGGTCAAAAATAGAACTAGCAATGATGACCGTCAGCACAAAGGTAGTAGAATGCAATGGCGTGACATGAAGCAACCTACAGCAGCGACGACTGTAACCGCTGTTAATAGCAACGACAAGCACGACTGCTGATTTTCCCCATGCTTTTGCTAGTTGTTGCAGCAGCTCAAGTCACTACTGCTGATCTTACTGTAGCAGTGTGCCATCGGTGTTTGATAGCGGCAGCACACTACTGTATCATTCACACTAGCTACGCCAGCCATAAAAAATGAGGAAGGAAATTGCTAAGAGTAAAGGAGAAGGATTAGGGGTTTCGAGTTGAGATATGGGGAAGGGGGGCTTGTGCTGAAATTTGAGAAATTTTGAGCCCCTATGTGCAATTTCAATTCCAGGTCAATATGTAACTTTGAAATGTAGAGCTGCTATGCAATTTAAGTAATCGTAGGAGACTCGTTTATAATTTTCATTTTGGTCAGAAAGCAATTTTTCAAGAGGGGAGTTAAATGCATTTTTGAAAAGGATTTTAAAATTGATTTTTGAAGAGGTTTGATCTACATTATCAATTTTGAATAGAATTTTAATTTTGACGAAAATTAAAATTTTATTTAAAATTGATGACTTTTTATATTATCATTGAAATTGGATTTTAACTTTAAAAAAATAAAATTTGATTCTAAATTGAATTTTATTTTATTTAGGAGTTCTATCCTGAATTAAAATGTTAATTCAATTCTAGCTAGAGTTGGACTTTTATTTGATATTTACTTAGAATTTGATTTCAATTAAAATATTCCACCCTAATAAATTCTTAAAATTAGAGTTGGACTCTAATTTGACGTTTAATTAAAATTTGTTATTAATTAAATAAATCAGCCCTATAATTGTGATATTAGAGTTGGACTATAAATCAATATTTAATTAAAATTTGATTTTAGTTAAATAAATTTGTAAATTAATTAATTATTGTTTCGATTATTTTGTCTATATTAGTTTCAACGACCTTATTCGCTAGAGACTTGAAACATGCTTATATATAATATTAGATATTATATAGGAATTCATTTATATGATAAATAGTTTATTAGTGGATGATTATTAACTTGACCATGTGGATGTATCAAATGGTTAGTCTAATTCTTGTTGTTTTTATGGGCCTATGAGCTCTTATTTCTTTGGACCTGCAAGTCCGTTATTATTATTATAGGTCTACGTATCCAATTATTTAACTTACGTGCCAACCAGTATAAGATAGAGTTTGTAGTTCACATAATTGAAGAAGCAAGAAGAAGGTGAGACAATGGAGATAGAGTATTGCGTGAGTCAATGCAATACTCCATAGGAATTGACCAACTAGTCTCTCTTATGGCTCATGAGGTCTAGCTAGTAAAAGTCCATAATCGTCCACACTATTATATGTATGTTTATTTTAGGGTAATTGGNGTTGATATATAATACATGTGCAATTTGTTGTAATAGGAAAATAGAGCTAATCTAGGAATGAAAATAAATAATAGGAAAGCTGTTTGTAATTTCCATTAATACAACCTGTAAGAGATTACCTTCATTCAAACTTCGCATGCAAGAAACCTAAAAATGAAACAAGAATTTAAGTCGAGCCTAGAATTAATAACAATAACTAAAGTAAATAAATTAGTCCACAACAACGATGCAAAAAACTTATTTGATTAATTCAACAAATGTATGAATCGTGCAAGTAATAAATTGAATTTTGAGTTCATGTATCATATTCACAGGTCTAAGTATTTACTACTAATTTTATTCTAATTTGGCTTCAAACTAAATTTATTAATATCTAATTATGAAATGAAAAATTCTTGTTTCTACTCAATTATACTAAATTTAACCGAATTTAATGAGTTTGTGAAGGAGTTCTGAAATTTTGCGGTTAGGAATTTTGATTTCACTTTCCACGGATCAAATACTAATCCTATTCACATGCTTGAATTTACTGTATATTTTTGTGTAAATTCATACGCATAAAAAATGATTCAATTTTAATAATTTGTTTATGATTTCAGAAGATATAAAATTACCTCTTATCAAAACTTATGTTACTTATTGCATGAACTAGATTTTTGAGTTCTTAAATTTTGCAAATGGGGTCCTACAACTCCCAAACATGACCTCTTGGTTCCCAACTTCCAAATTCCTCTAATTTATTCCCTTTTTATCAATTATTGCTCATTTTCATTCGTTCTCGTCCAGTCTCAGATTTTTTCCTAAAATAATAAAAAACTGATAAAGTTAACTATCTAGTTCATATAATAGCTCCCAAAAGTCTTGTTTTGACAGTCAACGTAAGTGTAAAGTGTAATATTTTATGCGTATCAATGCACATAAAATTTTACAGTTGCACCAATAAACAATGACGGTAACTATAAATTCATTTTTTCTTAGACGACCTGAATTCATCATAAAAACTTTTAATTTGAGCTCTTCAACGACTGTATAATGTATTCAATTTTCAGAAGCAAGTTTGTGGAAAATGAACTAAACTCCTAGGTATTTCAAACATTGCAAGGAAAAGCGAATTAAAGTGAATCATATGAATTTGATTGCATTTCTATTTATTGTCTAGCGACATTATCTGGAAAGCTGAAAAGCCAATTTTTAGGAAAAAACGAACTTTTCGATTTTTCAAATTTTAATTCTCAAATCATTTAAAGGTGTTATGAAAAAGGAAGAATTGGCAATATGATAAATAAGAATAAGAACACAAGATTTACATGAAAAACTAAGACGGAAAAAAATCAAGAGCAAAGGAGGTAAAAATTCACTATATCAAATGGTGATTACAAAAGTTGGATATCTAATCGCTCCTACTATATATAATATAGAGAAGAGCCTAACATACGGTGGAGTCCTAATATAGTAGGTCTAACAAATAATGGAGTGTTTAAGGAATAATAAGAATGTAAAAACTGCAAAAATTGCCACTAAGGTTTGCACCAGGTAATACCATTGCTCGAGCAGTGGTCTTATGGCTATCGAGCAGTGCATCACCACTTAAGCACCTAGCTGGCGATTAGCAAGCGGTGGAGTTACAGCGATTTTTGCTCGAGCACTATCAACGAGGGTTGGCAAGCTGTCTTCACGTGATTTCTTCTCTTTATCCCTGTTTGACTTTTTCAACTTCTCCTGTGGAATTTTTTCCCTTGACATGCCTGTACAAGATAGTACTAGCTCATTTGAACAAATTAATCTTAAAATTTATGTGTTCATTTTTTTTGTCATAATTGAATTAAATTGCTCTTTGGAGGTTTACAACTAGTTGCACTAGATAACACCACCGCTCAACCATTGGTTTTGCAACTAGCGAGCGGTGCATCCACTGCTCAAGCACCTGGCCTGCGGTAGAGTTATTGCAATTTTCCGTCAAGTGTCATCTACATGGTTGGCGAGCGATCTTCACGTGATTTCTTTTCCTTAACCATCTTTGACTTCTTCAATACATACTATCAGCTCTCAATAGAATTCAAGTCACATCCAAAATCTAACAAAAGGTGTTCTAAAAGACCTATTTATGTCATCAACACTGGAACATGTACAAATTTATGTATGTTGATACAAGAACAAGCAGCACAGAAGTACAATTTAACTAGCCTCTAACATTGTTTAGCACCATGGTTCGAAGAGGTAAAAGAAGAGACATCATAAGCATGCTTGAATTCTTCTAGCTGCTTTAAACGAATCAACGGTTTCACCCAAAATTTTACTTCATAAATATCCTTCCTTCTACGATCAATTACCTCTAGAGAGTATTTTTTACCACCTACTACCTCTTCTTTGGCCTGACCAGTCAAGCAATCTTGAGAAAGGTAGTCTGTCTAAATACATGCAGATTTACTGATAAAGTTTATAGATATTAAGGTAAATATGCAGATGGCAATGAATTTACATAATGGATACATCGGCACTGCGAAATAAGTAATGTATCTGTGTACTATACTTTGGTAAATCATATTAGAATTGATTCAATCATTGTGTGAAGGAGTGTCTGAAAAAATCAAAGTTAAGAGCAAATCAGTTGTAATAATATGCCTTTTTATTTTAGGGATTAAATTCAATGGTATGGTGCATGTAGAGAAATTCAGCACTTCCATGTCAATTGCAAACAATTGGCACCAATATCAAATGAACTAAGGCTCAGATCAAAACCCTAAAATTTCAAAGCTCCACACAAATTGGACCAAAACTCCCACTCCAAGGGAAGTGAGCCGGGAAATGCAGTGGAGGTAAAACCATGAAAGAATCACCCAAAAGTTACCAAAAAAACAACAGTTGAACGGACTATATAGGGGCGACAATGAGCAATGTAAGTGTTATGTCCTAAGTCTAATCAAATTTGGACATAAATATATATATATA
>NW_019244598.1:74818-77206 GCF_002742605.1 Olea europaea var. sylvestris | reverse complement strand
AAATAAATTGTGATTGTGAACATCATAGCCCTGGATTTCTATTTAGTATCAAAATACCTAACAATACATCATATTTAATATGTTACAACAATTATAAATATTTTTACTGTAGCGATATACACAAAATTTGCTTCACTATATCTTCTCCTTTACCAGCATCAACTGAGCTTAAAAAAGGACTGTGTACTGAGATGCATATGCAGTTACAACATACAAATTCGTTTAAACCAAGCTTTGACAATGGTTACACAAGAAAATAAAAGATGATGTAATGAAGCCCAGCAAAAATTAAAGTATGGTACCCAATCAAGTTAACAATTACGTTACTACTAATTGATCAATGGCCAAATATGAAAACTTTGTAATCCTATAATTCTGATGAACTGAAGAGAAACTATGAATCAACATTAACACGTTATAAAAAAGGGACTCCAAAAATTTTCGAAGTTTCTAACTAGTCTTTAACAGGAACAGTTTTATGCTGGGCTTCTCCTATTTGTATAATTTTAACTAATCATGTATAAAATTATGCAAGAAAATGATATTGAATCCATTCACACAAAAAAATAAAAAAATAAAACAGAGAGAAAAGAGAGAGAGCCAAGAGAAGAAAAAAAAAAAAAAAAACAGCGAATTGTCTGATGCTTTCAATTTCCGCACTGCTCTGGATTTCTTTCAAATATGCTAAACTCCACCAAGAGTACGAGAGGAACCAGACTTGAAAAACGCATAGATGACCATAATTACCATATGACAAAGGACATATTATCCTTGCTTTGTCAATAAGCAAATTTTGAGGAACTTGAATGTTAATTATTTAACAAACATCAAGTTGGTGTAAGTGTTATGCCCTAAATCCAATCGATTTAGGTTGTAAACGCTTTTAATATATTTAATGCATTTGATTTGGGCGAGATCTATTATTTATTTAAATTAATTTTGTAATAAATAATATTAAATAATAAAATCCGACGATTCAATTTTTAGGTAATCTGTTAATCACAAGGAGCTGTGATTGTGAAATACAAATTACATATAATTGGATCTTGAATAAATCATGGTCGTAAGTAGTAACGAGATACGGATATCGTTAATACAGTTAGACCATCACGTGTCGCATTTCTTACTTGTGAAGTAAGTAGCTAATCTCACGAGCTAAAGTGTGGTGACACTTAAATGAACACGTGGATGTTTGTTATAGAACAAAACATTGGAGACCCGTTTAGAGATTCCACATGGATAACTATCTGAGTGTCAGTGGCTAATCTCTAACGTTCGGTAGTGGAATTGGTCCTTTGACTTGAGGTCGTCATGATACCTTATATGAGGACAGTCATACTTTGGCGGTGTTGGATGTTGCTCTGAAAGGGGCAGCTAATACGACATCGTTCGGGTACGTCAAGAATCGTATGAAGGTTGTGATTGATCAATAAAGGATTCGTCACTCTTAGATAGTAGGAGATTATGATCTGCGTTTCATTCAATTAAGTCGATGATGAAATCCTTGGCCAAGGAGTACTCATAAGTCGAAAAGGAGTTTTTGATTTATATTGACTTAATAGTGCAGTGAAAGATATGATCAATGATCGAGATTGACACAATTCCATATCTCGTAATTGATCGAATCATATTGACGAAGGGATAATAGTTTCACGGTAAACGAACGAATTTGGTTTTGTCATACCACGTGACATTTCCCGTCACATATATTGCCCTGACACATTGCTAGATGTCAATCAGGGACGGCGAGTGTGAATTGACGATAAATTAAAAGGGTATATTAATTTATCAATTTTTGATTAGATCAAAAAAAATATTTCACGACGTTAAGCATCGTGGTCGGGAACCTAATGGGTCGCACACAAAAGAGAATTGGAAGATTGCAAATTGTCAATTGGTTAATTTAACAATCGTTGAATAAATTAATTAATTGAATTTGTTATTTATAATCCCGAATTAATTAATTGGATTAATTAATTCACGGACCGGGTTTAATTAATTGGATTAATTAAATATTAGACCGGACCGGGCCGGGTCCGTTTGGGTTTATATATATATACAGCTAGGGTTTGAGGTCCATAAGGTATTCATTATTCTTGCTGGCACAAGATAGAAACCCTAACAGTTGCAATCTATTCTCTGTGTGGATTTCATTGGAGGCTGAACAATTGGACAGCTGTGGGAGGTAGATTCAAGCTGCTGAAAAGGAATAACGCGAAGGAGTTTGCAAATTACAAGTAAAGGTATATTTCTTATCATAGTTTTTATCTAAATACAAAGCTGAATCTTGAATGGGAATTGAAATTTGTTAAATTCCGCTGTGCATGTTTAAATAAATTCCCAACAGTGGTATCAGAGCCAACTTTGTATTTGTTAGGAACTGTTTAA